>NW_026267239.1:334790-336321 GCF_000697945.3 Frankliniella occidentalis
ATGAACAAGCAAATCGTAAAATTAAAAATTGCGTTTGTAAAATTTACGATTCTTTTTGCAAATTTACAAGTCTATTTGTAAACTAACAAGAAGCAATTTGAAATATGCGGCATTAGGCTGATTAAAAATTTCGAGAAAAATTGAAAAAATATCGTAAATTCCGCAGTCTTGCTTTCTCCAAATGTTGAAAAGCGTTCAAGTAACTTAGCATTTACAATAAGAAACTTCGGATATGACAAAGTAGTTTTGAAAATAAACTTGCTGCTGAAGTTTGATAAAACATCCTGAATCTCGCCTGCGTCACCCTGAATGCACCATGAGTGGCCGCTGCGAAGCCGGCGCGGCCGAGTCGGGCCGCGTCGAGACTCCGGGTAAGACAGTAGTCAGGGAGGACCCCTGAGCCTCGCCTGAGTCGCTGAGCGGGAAGGCGGGGCGCAGGCCTGCCCGACCCTGAACCTTTTCGGTTCAGGGAGCCTCAGGGTGGCCCAGGGCATGATCAGGGGCAAAAATAGTGGTTCAGGCAACAGTCAGCTATGTCTCAGTCAAAATTCAGCAAAATTATTTCACCTCGGGCAATAACCAGAGCACACGTAAATCCTTGAAAATGCCCTGGCCAATCCTCGTCGCAAAGTCCGGGATTCCACCGATGCTTGTGTTGATTTTTGGTTTGGTTTGTCCATAGTTAGTTTAGATAATCAAATAAAACTAGAGTTTCTCCTGGGCAGTAGTGGCCCCTCCTCGTGTGCCCCGTGCTGACAGTGCTGGCCCCGATGCGGTTTGCAGTGCAGTCTGCGTGCGCGACTACCACGGCCGCGCTAGCGCAGAGCTCTGCGGCGGCAGCGGCGGTGGCGTCCCGTTTGGCGTGGCGACCGTCCGTCAGCCCTTTTGTATCCGTTCACTATAAATCTCGAAACCAGCGCCGCCGCCGCACAGGCTACGTCGCAGCTCTCGCCGAGCATTCAGCAGTGCACGCGGAATAGATGTGTGTGCCACATACATGAACTCTGCCTTGCCTTCGTCCGGGATAATTCTACGAAACCTCCTTTTATAGACGGTCCTACACAGCAAGTAGGCGATGTGCCCCCTCCCCCACCTTATTTCCTTGCTCTTTTATTTGTGGGACTAGGAGGCTGGAGATGGGGCAGCGTCTTCTAAGACATTACATTGTAACTTTGGCTAACAAATCAATAACGGGGTATACAACCTAAACGATTCTATTATTGGTAGAGAGCTTCCTGGCCGTTAGATCACGCCGCCGGTAGTGTGGGTGTAAACGCTCAACCAAATCAGGAACCTCTCTGTTCTTGCTCGCTCTTCTTCTTCTTCCTTCGTTAGCTGCAGTCCACTATTATTATCTTTACAGATGATGATGAGTACGGTAGGCCCGGGCCACGACGTCAGACCGAATTAGGTACGCGCCGCCGCGCCCCGCCACTCCGCGGCGTGCAGTAGCAGCGAGGGAAGTTCATTTAGCCGACCGCGTTCCGCACCAGGTCCGTTACAACCCGAGCAATACGCGCCCCCGCCCGCC
>NW_026267239.1:341466-342203 GCF_000697945.3 Frankliniella occidentalis
CCCCCCAGGCCGCGCGACCGACACGGTCCGCATGTCACCAAAGCAAGTGCGGCGCCATGCACGGGACAGGGAAAGCGTGGCGGGATATTCAAACCCGAGCGCGGCGCACGCGCGCGCGCACACACACACACGGACGTCAGCCGCAATGGCTTGATGTGGCTGTGTCCGCACGGAGGCGTCGTCGTCATCACAGAAATAGTCGACCCCCCACTGCACCGAGGCGGGCGCACCGCGGGGCCGTGGCGCGGCGTGGCGCGGCGCGGCTAGAAGAGGCGCCAAAACGGGGGGCTCCAGGGCCCCGCGCCGCTCCCCTCCTCCTCCTCCTTCCCGAGTCCCTCCCTGCGCCGCCTCTGCGCCTCGGCGCAAGCGCCAACGCGAGCAGCGACGGGCTGATCCTGGAGGAGGTCCTTCAAGGATGCGCGCGCTGTCAAGGCGGCTCTCTCTCGCACTCGTTACAGAAGACAGAAGTACACGGACTTGTAATCACGCCCTCGGCGCGCATATTAACGAGTCTCCCCCCCCCCTCTCTCTCTCTCTCTCTCTGCTCGTCTCTCACGCTTACTCGTCCGCCAAATCCGTCTCTAGTTAACATGCCGTAATAGCACCTTGGCGTTAAATTGGAGTCGTGGGCTGCTGTGCGAAGGTGGGAGGGGAGAGGGTGGGGCGCTTCCGACTTCCGGCCTGCGCACAGGGGCCTGCCCTTTCACGTGGTTAGGATTTAGGGGCAGGGATGCGTG
>NW_026267239.1:342253-343515 GCF_000697945.3 Frankliniella occidentalis
CCCCCCCCCCTTCTCTCTTCTCCCTCGCGACGACTCAATACATTTGCCATCGCGATGCAAAAACGGGACGGACGGCACGCCGCGGTTCCCGGCGCGCGGCGGCGGTCCTCCCCAGCCCCGGCAGCGAGCTCGGAGAGCGCGCCTTTTGTTTCCGAATGACTTGTGCCTCCCACCAGCCATGGGATAGTGGGGAGAGGGGGGGAGGAGGCTGTTAACAGGACAAACGCCGAGGCTGTCATCAGCGGCCGCACGGGACCACAAGAAACGTGGTGTCGGTCGACACGACATTGTGAGCATCGGAAATAAATCGACACTGTCACAGAGCACTTTCATTCATCCATTTCAATATGTTTACTTTATTTTTCGTCCCCTCCGTATCCTTCCTCTGTAGTATCATAAGAGAGTACTACTATGGGCGCGCCGCAGCAGCAGCAGCAGGCCACTCTCATTACGGCAAAAGGCAGTAAAGGGGACAGTAAGTTTTCTCCTTCGCCAGCACAGCGAAGGAAGAGGGAGCGTCTGGCCCGGCGCGGCTCTGGCGGCTCGGAGGCGCTCCCCGGCCACAATGCCCATTCAGCTATCAGCAAAATGTGAGATATAAGAGGGGGCGGGCCGGGCACCGCCGCTGCACCAGCTCAAGTGGGTTGCGTTAAGGCTGGATTTTGTAGCGGGTCGCGTTGAAATGGGTTGTTTTGAAATTGGATGGTTATTCTACTACAAGTTTGCGGTGCACGTCTTTTTTCTGAAGCGGAGTTGTTTGTTGCAGCGAGGTTTCGTCGCTGAAGCCGGCCCTGCTCGCCGCCGCATGCGCATGGCCGCTCGCAGAGTTCCGTTAATCAGACGGAACGACTCTGTCGCTGACCTATGAGAACATGTGTGCGGAAAGACAATTAAGACGGACGTGCGGTGTAGCCGGCGGGTCGAGAGAGAGAGAGAGAGAGAGAGAGAGAGAGACAAAGAGAGGGTAGGCGAAAGGGAACTCGTATTATATTCTCCCTCGAGTCACGCAGACAAGACCCTTGCAGGGCCGCCGTGCTGAGCATTAAGGATTCGGTTCGAAGCGAGAGACCTGTCTACGGCATGTTTATGCAAAACGTCCATCATCAATACCCGCACCAGTCGGGGGAGTTCCAAGCAGTGGAAGCTTCGCCTGCTCCGCTCCTCCCCCACGCCCCACGCCGCCCCATCAGGCTCCAGTACCCTAGATACCAGAAGGCTACGTCGGACCCATTGGCGATTGCCACTCCAAGAGCCCCCCCCCC
>NW_026267239.1:347895-351087 GCF_000697945.3 Frankliniella occidentalis
GGGGGAGTTTAGGGCTATACTTACTAATAGCTCGAAATAGTCTGGCAGCATCACCTTCTTCAGACAATAAGCACTCCCCTCTTCCTCCCACCCGCGCGGGCCGGGCGGCCGCAGGGGCAGACATTTGTGTTGGGTGGGCACACACATGGCCTGGCCAGGGCGGCGGCCGGACGGCCAGGCAGTAGGGCCGAACGCTATGGACCCCCCAGTGCGCGAGGCGGGGTCCAGGATGACGGACACCAGGACACCGCACACTTGTACAAGCAACCCACCCACGGCCAGCCCACCCGGCCCCGCCCCGCCAACGAGAACAATCTGGTCATGTCTGGGGTTATAAGAGAAAGGGGGCGGGGAGCGCGCAGTCTATAAATGGCCGCGCTCACTTACACGCCACGAGCGCTTTGCGCGCGCCGGGCGCTATGTGCGCAGGGCGTTACGGCGGGAATAGCGACGCGGCCCGTTTGCGCGGGAATATTCAAATGGCCAGCAGCAGCAGCAGGGGGGAAGGTTACGGGCGCGCCCAGGGAGGCCACGCCGCACGGGGGAAGGGAAGCCCAGCCCACGAGCATGGGCAGCAGCACCACGCTGACGGGCGGACCCATCCGTCCAAAGCGAGGCACAAAGTATTCACAAGTTGGGACGTCGTCTCTCCCGGAGCCCGCGCTGTTGTCAGTGAAGGGCGCGCCGGGCGCCGCAGCAGAGGGCCACGGGCGGCCGAGGGCCAGTCAACATGACTTGGCGTTTAAAAGGCCGACGCCGACGAGGCGAGGACCTCCTGCTGGGCTGGGCTGGGCTGGGCTGGGCTGCCGACTGATTCCGAAGAGCGCTCTCCTATACCTTCCGTATAGCTCCATCCTTGTCGCACTCATAGGACAGCTCCCCTTGAGCGCTCTTCGGAATCAGTCTGCTGGGCCGGGCCGAGCCGAGCCGGGGCGGTTCGACGTTTCGTTCCTTCAAGGTGTCAAGGGCGCGAGGCTGTTTGGTTCCGGCGGCCGAGAGGTGCCAGGCCCCCCAGCCCAGCCGTCAGGCCGGCGGCCGGCGGCGCCGCTGCCCCACACCTTCGGACCTGCACACTTCAGCAGTTCTCTTTTTCAATCGACTTTGGAAGTGATGATGATGCGAGCGCCTTGCGTGGAGGAGCGCTATAGACGGGACGGACACTCTTCGGAACCTGGAGGGGACGGCAAGGCTTGTCCGGCCACTTTCTCGTCGACTTTTACTGCGAACGACGTTCCCGTGGTGTCTCCCGCACGCTCGGCTCCGCACCGCGGTCGCCAACGACCACGTAATTACACCTCGCGGGGCCGACCTCCTGCTGGACGCGGCCGAGGCCGTCTCCTCTCAGCTGACGCTCCGCACACCCAGGTCCAGGTCAGCCAACCCACCTGCCGAAGGAGGACGCGGGGGTCACGTTGTCTTCAACGAGGTGGTGGCCGAGGTCGTGTTGTCAACCCGTCCCCCGGCGATCAGTGTTGCGGCGGCGGCGGCGTCCATATCCAATCCGGGAGAGCTGCCAAGCCGGGGCTCTGCTGCGTCGAGGCCAAGAGCAAGGTGAACACAGCGGGGGAAGACACAAGGGAGGGGACGGGGGGGGGGGGCTTCGCACACTATCAGCCAGCCACAGCTGGAGGCACACGGAGGGCGCACCGGACGGTAAAGGAAAGGGGGCCGTCACGCCAACAGACGATGAAACACAAGCACAACACAACATAAACGACACACGCGACACGACACGACACAACACGGCGCACGAGCTGTCAGCGAACGCACGCGGCGACACACGCTCTCGAACCTCTGCCTCCTCCTCCGGACCGAACCAAACAAGTTCGCCGGCCGAGCCGACCAGCCAGCAGCTACCCAGAGCAGGCGGGCAGGCCGGCGACGGCGGCTCGCCTGCTCGTCTGCGGCGGAGCGGGCGGCGTGGCGCGGCGGGGCGCGGCGAGAGGCGAGGCGGAGGAGAGTGGCGGGGCGGGGCGAGGCGCTGCTGCTGTCATGCCGGCGGCGGACCTGCCCCTGCCTGCATGCCGCACGCCCCGCCACGCCCCGCCACGCCCCGCGTAGGGGCCCAGCGGGAGCGGTGCGGCACGGCGGGGCGGGACTCGGCTCGCGGCCACGGCCCCAAGGCGCGAGGCGGGCGGCGGGCGTCGTCGAGGAGGTGCGCCCCTCTCCTCCTCCACCTCCTGCTCCTTGCTCGGCCGGGCTGGGAGCTCTGCGGCAGCGGCGGCGGTTATTAGAGATGTAGCGGCAGCGGCAGGACGCCCGGCCGGCCTAGCCTCGCTGCAGGCGGCTGCTGGATACAAACTTATCGCAGCCTCAGGCGGCCGAGGATGAAATATGAACATGTGTGTCCGGGGCGGGCCGCGGGGCGGGCGGGTGCAGGAAACACCGCCGTCAACTTGCTTACCGCCAACCCCTCCTCGCTCGGCCACTTTTTTGCGGTTTTTATTTTTGTCGCTCCTTTTATCATCTGTATACAACACACCGCCAGAGTCGGCCGTGTGGGCCCCTGGCTGTCCTCCGCCCCCGCTCCCAGCCCCGCGCTACACCCGTCGGTCCCCGGGCCCGGGGGAAGTGCCGGCGGTGAGGACGGGGTGCGGGCTTGGGGCGGGCCGGCGGTGTCCATCTCGTGCCCCGAGGCCCCAGGCCCGTCACCGCCAATGCAGCACCGCCACCGCCACCGGCTCTGCCCCGTAATTGTTCATTTATATTCCGCCGAGATCTTCCCTCTGATTCGCCGGGAGGGCCGCGTTGGAGAGAAGGGCGCCGGCGGCAGCGGGATACTCGCGGGAATCAATTCGGAGAGGACTTGATGGGTTGTGGCCAACGTTAGCGCGGCGCAACTGTCCCCGCTGGCCCCGAGGCTCTGAAGGCTGAGTACGTAAATAATTAGGTGCAGATAGGCGAGCGGTGGTAATTGCGCAGAAATGGTCTTATTTAGAGCTGCGACTTATCGCCCGGGTATATCGTGACTTATTTTAATTCTGTCTATCTCTCCTCTCCCTCTCGTTCTCTCTATCTCTGTCTTTCTCTCTCGCCCTTTTCCTGCGTCCTGCCGTGCCCTTCTTCCTCTCCTCGCACTCCGCGCGATCCTTGTCGGGTCGAACCGCTCACATCGATTTCCAGATCTGGCCCAGTTCCCCCGTGCAACCAGTCCAACGGCTGCTGACCTGGGCCCCGCCACGCCCCGCCACG
>NW_026267239.1:360537-361344 GCF_000697945.3 Frankliniella occidentalis
TGAACGCGAGTTGAACGCGAGTTGAACGCGAGTTGAACGCGAGTTGAACGCGAGTTAAACGCGAGTTGAACCTGAGTTAGGCGCAAGTTAGCCAACCCACGTGCGCGGGCAAGTGTAACAACGAGTTGGCGAGTGGGAGACCCCTCGGTTTCGATGTCGTTTCGGCGCTTTACAGTCGAAAAGCCGGCGATTTCAGGCCCACTTTTATGTCGTAACGACATGAAAAAATGTGTCGAAACGATGACGACATTTCTCACGTGGACTTCGTGTGGTCTCTGCTCGCAGCGTAAAAATTCCCAAATTCTCAACTAACACTTGCTGCACTGATATACCAAGTGTTCAACTGCTCAACACTTGTAAGTGTGCAACCGCAAGTTCAATACTTATAATAAGGAATCACGACACTGCGATCAGGAAATCCTGATGGAATTTACACCAGTGGAGTTGAACACTTGCAAGTGTACTACTACTGAATTGAACACTTGCAAGTATTGAACTTGTGGTTGCACACTTGCAAGTGTTGAGCAGTTGTACACTTGGTTTATCAGTGTGCAGATCGCGCAATTTTCGTTATCTGCGCTGCCCCCTCTCCCGCTCCTCTCTGTTGGTCTGTCAAACACTACTTAACTGGCGGGAGGCGCGGGACGCACAAGGCCGCCGGCGAGCAACGCGCCAGTCTCTCAGTTGCCCCGCGACCGGAACGACGGGCCAGCCACAAGTCATGGCTGCTGCGGACGGGAGCATGGTGGACGTGCCCGACGTCGTGGACAACGCCCTCCGCCACATCGCCTCGAAGCAGGGCTTCAA
>NW_026267239.1:361394-365011 GCF_000697945.3 Frankliniella occidentalis
CCCGCCCCGCCGCGCCCCGCCGCGCCGCGCCCCGCCACGCCTCGCATCGCCACACACGTGGTCCCGCAGAGGTCCCGCTGACCGTGCTGCCCCGATTCCTTCTCCCCTTTGGCGCGGTCGGTCGCTGCCCGTTGTCTGTATCGGAATCCATTCCACGACCTGCCCTCCTCCCCACGGCCCGCCGGCCCGCCCGGCCGCGCCGCGCCGCCCGGCAATAGCCGTCGCACGAGTCGCTCGCGCGGCCCGTTCTGTTTTTCTTTACCTTTTCCCCGCACCGCGCTGCCGGGTACTTAACGCGCAGGGTACTAGGTAGGTACCCGAGGTACCCGGAGCCAGCCCAGCCTCCTCGTTAAGTTTGCGATCGGCAATCTCGTGCGCCTCGCGGCCGCAACCGCACGGCCGCGCCGGGCCGGCAGGCAAACCCGATCGCTTGGCCGGGCTGTTTAATACTCCCACTCCCCCCCCCCCCCAGCAGGGGCGCCGCTGCGCCGCGGCGGTAGAGGCGGCCGCCGCGCCCCCCCGGCCCGGCTCTCTGGGCCCGCTTGCCTGCCTGCGGTTTCCATGAACGGCGAAATGCCGATGCAACAAGACGGAATGTGCGCCGACATGACTTTGGCGTGGCAAAGGCGGCTCGACGACCCTCACGACACGGTAAGCCAAGCCTCCCGTTCCGTGAGTGGCGAAAAGGGATTGCGGGGATGGAGGGAGGGAGATCAGCCTCCGTGCCAATCCGTTCGAGAGGCCTCCACCTCCGCTGCGGTCTCGGCCACGGGACTCGCCGAAAGGGCGACCACCGTCTTCGACCGCACCGCACCGCCCAGCAGCACCCCGACCCAAGTCAAGTTTGCGACCAACGACGTCCACCGGTGGACGTGCGGCAAGCCCCGAGTCCCTGAGTGCACGGCCGCGGGGCGCTCGGAACTCCTCATCGGCAGCCTCCTCCGCCCCGCTGACCTGCCCCTGATTCGCGACCGCGACGCGCCACGCCGCGCCGCAGAGCATGCGGGATGATCCTCGCGTCCTCTAATGACCACCTGCAGGCCCTCACTCGCGGCGCCAGTTTGTCGACGCAGACGTGCACTTCTTTTTCCCGTCTCTGTGTTTCCGCCGGCCGTCGCCGGCAAGCGCGCGGTCACGCCTCGGCCTGAACCGCTACGGCGACGTGCAGATCCGAACACGGAGATAGCTAAGCGCCCAGCGCCACTGTCGGGTGCTGCGGTGCGCCATGCCCTACACCCGCCCCACCCCGCCCCGCCACACCCTCGGCCCCACCACCTCCACCCGCACCGCAACGCGCATTGCCGCTGCTGGAATAATTTCCGAAACGATTTGAATGTTGGCACGACTGCAGGCAGCAGCAGCGGCGGCGGCGGCGGCGGCGTCAGCAGTTGGCAGACCGGAAAGAGACGGGCTCGGCGGCAGCGCGCTCTGCTGTATCCGGCCGTGCTGTCCGGTGCGCCGGGCACACTGTGCCCCCGGGCGCGGCCGGCGGCCCCCAGGCTCCAGCAGGCTCCGCGGCCCCCGCCTGGAACCTCGCGCCCGCCGCGCCTTGCCCGCCGCGCCGCGCTAGAGCTTGGACAACGTGTTATTACCGCGCCCGGGAGGCGGGAGCGCCGAGCTGTTGGCTGGCAGAAAAGAAAACAAATAAAGAACACTTGCCCCGCAGAGATGAGATGATTCTATTATTACAATAACGCCTGCAGGATTGGGACTCCCGCTCGGCCCCCGCCCGTTGGGACAGTAGTATACTTGAAAGGAGCCGCGCTCTCTGGGCTTACATGAAGATGCGTGAAAAATGAAGCGATTGCATAATCACAATCTCGAACAGACGACAATAGTGCGCAAAACAATCTCCTAGTTCCGGATCCGTTTCCTCGCTTTTTCGCATCTCCTGCTCCCTCGTCCAATAGAATACTTGTGTACCCACGTGGGCGGTGGGCGCAGTGCCGCGAATGTCCATACAAGGCCATGGCTGTATGTTGTGACAAGCGAGTCATCACCAGGGCCCAGCCCGTCGCACGTCAGGTGTGCTTATCTTTGCAACCTCGCATCTGGCCGTCAGAAAGAGGGGGGAGTGCGCTTAGGCGCCCCTAAAAGGGCATGAACAAGCTCTTGACCACAGTTCGACGGTAAGTCATTTATTTTGAGAACCGATATGTCTTTTACCCACAATACTGGAAGAGGGCGTTATTATCATAGAGTATACTCTAGCAAAATGATGCCACCTCTTTAGAGCATATTTTGCTCATTTCTGGCGGGCATGTAATATCACGTGGTATTTGGATCGGGTGTAGATCCAGCAAATTTAACTGAGGATGGGCGGCAAACCTCCGCCGTAACTGCCGTATCGAGTATTTTCGTTATCTGCGCTGCCCCCACTCCCGCCCCTCTCTGATGGTCGGTCCAACACTACTTAACTGGCGGGGGCGCGGGACGCACAAGGCCGCCGGCGAGCAAAGCGCCAGTCTCTCTGTTGTCCCGCGACCGGAACGACGGACCAGTCCACAAGTCATGGCTGCTGCGGACGGGAGCATGGTGGACGTGCCCGACGTCGTGGACAACGCCCTCCGCCACATCGCCTCGAAGCAGGGCTTCAAGAAGCCACAGTGAGTCCATCTAGAAAACTGAGTCTTTCGACGAATCTGTTAAGGAAATTTCACCTTTCAGGACACAGTTGAAAACAGAAAAAGAACATCAAACGTTTAAAAGGCACTAAAGCTCCAAATACATTGTAGTTTGTGAGTTTACGAAATATTTTCAGACTGTTGAATAACTGAATTCTAAGGCTTATTTTCATAATGGCAAAATTCCGCATCAAATAAGCCGACATGTGATAAGAGCTTGGATGCATTTTTTGGGGCTTTTTCAATTTTTGCTTTTGAGCCCCGAAAACGTATAGGATATTGCAGATTTTTTTCAGTGAAAATGAAATACCCAAGGAAAATAACTTTCCTGTTTAGGTCATTTTATTGGTAGAAAAAGATTATTATTTTATGGGAGTGAGTGAGGATGTGGCCGGGAGTGGCAGTGGCAAGTGCTAGCCGTCTCATGGCCAGTAATTAATTATCTATTTACTTCAGGTTCAACGTGACGTCTGGGTCCAGAAATCGTGATGGCTTCATGAGCACACTGTACCGCTGCGTCATACGGGATGAGGTAGGGGGTGGCTCTAGCGTGGAGTAGTACAAAATGCAATAGCGCGGGAGATAAACGTGTTTTGTTAATTTCTCAAGGACTCGGCGCGACCCGCGGAGCTGAAAATCATGGTGAAGATCTCCAGGGAGGGCATGGAGACCATGATGTCGAATCTTTTCGGCGTGGAGGGCCTGGTGTACGAGACTCTGATACCCGCCCAGGAGAAGCTGGCGGGTCTGCGCGAGCCGCTGCCCTGGCCCAAGTGCTACTTTTCGGCCGTGAAGGGCTCACACCCTTACTGCCTTGCACTCGAGGACTTCGGCCCCGAGGGCTTCGTAAACGCTGACAGGAGCAAAGGCCTGGACGCAGCCCACATGCGGCTTGCACTCGAACAGCTCGGCAAGTTCCATGGCGCGTCCATGGCCCTGGTGCGGTTGCGCCCCGAACTGTTCAAGACCATCGAAGACCAGGTGCCAAACCTC
>NW_026267239.1:365061-367017 GCF_000697945.3 Frankliniella occidentalis
CCACAAGTCATGGCTGCTGCGGACGGGAGCATGGTGGACGTGCCCGACGTCGTGGACAACGCCCTCCGCCACATCGCCTCGAAGCAGGGCTTCAAGAAGCCACAGTGAGTCCATCTAGAAAACTGAGTCTTTCGACGAATCTGTTAAGGAAATTTCACCTTCCAGGACATAGGTGAAAACAGAAAAAGAACATCAAACGTTTAAAAGGCACTAAAGCTTCAAATACATTGTAGTTTGTGAGTTTACGAAATATTTTCAGACTGTTGAGTAACTGAATTCTAAGGCCCATTTTCGTGATGGCAATATTCCGTATCAAATAAGCCTACATGTGATAAGGGCTTGGATGCATTTTTTGGGGCTTTTTCAACTTTTACTTTGGAGCCCCGAAAACGCATAGAATATTGCACATTTTTTTCAGTGAAAATGAAAGACCTAAGGAAAACACTGTTGGAGGACATTAACTCTCTTGTTTAGGTCATTTTATTGGTAGAAAAAGATTATTATTTTATGGGAGTGAGTGAGGATGTGGCCGGGAGTGGCAGTGGCAAGTGCTAGCCGTCTCATGGCCAGTAATTAATTATCTATTTACTTCAGGTTCAACGTGACGTCTGGGTCCAGAAATCGTGATGGCTTCATGAGCACACTGTACCGCTGCGTCATACGGGATGAGGTAGGGGGTGGCTCTAGCGTGGAGTAGTACAAAATGCAATAGCGCGGGAGATAAACGTGTTTTGTTAATTTCTCAAGGACTCGGCGCGACCCGCGGAGCTGAAAATCATGGTGAAGATCTCCAGGGAGGGCATGGAGACCATGATGTCGAATCTTTTCGGCGTGGAGGGCCTGGTGTACGAGACTCTGATACCCGCCCAGGAGAAGCTGGCGGGTCTGCGCGAGCCGCTGCCCTGGCCCAAGTGCTACTTTTCGGCCGTGAAGGGCTCACACCCTTACTGCCTTGCACTCGAGGACTTCGGCCCCGAGGGCTTCGTAAACGCTGACAGGAGCAAAGGCCTGGACGCAGCCCACATGCGGCTTGCACTCGAACAGCTCGGCAAGTTCCATGGCGCGTCCATGGCCCTGGTGCGGTTGCGCCCCGAACTGTTCAAGACCATCGAAGACCAGGTGCCAAACCTCCCTAGTAGCGCCAATGCGCCTTCATCGCACATTAAACGCGCATTACTGAGAGCATTGAATGCGCATATCTAATGCGCATTAAAATGCGCCTCGAATGTAACACATTATCAACGCATATAATGCGCTGTCATAATGCGCATTGAGATAACGCATTTTATGCGCATTTCAAAAGCAGATCGAATGTGGAACATCCACGAGCATTTTAATGCGCACATAATGCACTCTATACGCGCATTAGTGACATAAGATGCTTTAGGTCAAGTTCGAATTTCTTTCACGATGCCTCATACAGGTCAGGTTCGTTGAACACGCCACGCCAGCCCACATTGACAAATAGAAAAATCCTACTTTGTCCCACACCTTTAGATAAAGCGTACAGACAACGTACGGTGGAGGTACCTCTGCGATAGCTAACTAAACGGTCGTGGCGGATCATCAGCGAGAGCCAATGTTTTGGCGGGAACGCTTTTCGGTCAAAGTTTTCAATAGGATTTTTTAAATACGCGTTGAAGGCGAGTGCTATGCACTTTTCGAATGCACATTATGGACGCATGTGCAATGCACATTGTAGGTGTACTACCATGCGCGTTCATCGTGCGCCTTTAATGCGAGTGCTATGCACATTTTAGAATGCGCATTGCGGATGCATGTTCAATGCGCGTTACATAAAGTGCATGTATTGCGCATTAAATGCGCATTAAGAATATGCATTTGAGATGCATTATTAATGCGCATATATAATGCGCATTTATTGCGGGTGAAATGCGCCTTCGTGAATGCGCATTGAGGGTGCATGTTTGATGCGCGTTGTAAAACGCATTTATT
>NW_026267239.1:367160-368684 GCF_000697945.3 Frankliniella occidentalis
ATGCGCGACGAGCACTGGGAGTCCCTGCTGCGAATGCGCGACGAGCACTGGGAGTCCCTGCTGCGAGGCTACATCGACGTGGTGCACGCCACCCTGCGGGCGTCCGGCTGCGACGACCCCGAGGACATCTACTCATTGGACCTGCTAAAGGCATGTGTATAACTTATTTGACCACCTTGCAGAGGTGCTACGGATTGTTTGTGTCACGCTTTTCTGTTTCTCGTCCTCCAGGAGCAACTGAAGCGCATGTCGGTACCCGCGCTTTGCATACAGCCCCTTATGCGCAGCTTCTTGACGGCTGATGACGAGGATGTCGAGGAGGCGCGCAAGGGCATGGCCGCGCCAGAGCCGACCGCTTCCATTGCTCTCCGAACGACGCCGAAACTCATCGAGGAATACATCGGCCTCATCGAGAATGTGATTGGCTGGGGCTGGTTCCCCACGGTCGAGGACGTCGACCGGTGCGCCGCGGAGGACTGAGGCCGACTGGGGCACCGCGGGGGAAGTTCTGGAGAAGGCGCCGGCCGCTGACTCCTCTTTATCTGTGATTTAATGATTTCCAAATCGGAATAAAACCATAACTCACCCACCGAATCTCTGTTATCCTGACATCCCGTAAAAACCCCGACACCAGGACATCTTAGGTACTGCGATCTTTTCGATATGGAACAATCTGAGCACAGAGGGGAAAACAGTCGCGTGATGATTCACTGCGCCGACACAAATGCGGTTTGTTTGGCGACTGGGAGACTGGGTGCGAGCAATTATTATTATCATCATTATTCGAGGGCAAGGCCGAGGAGGGCGAGAAGGGCCACAGCCATCCCCCACGATAACAACATTACAAAACGGTGCCGCCTGCCAATAGCACTCTGCCGATAACAACAGAGCAGCACGAGAGCACGAGCAGCGCGCAGCAGCGCCCGGCGAGAATAACGACCTGCTGCCAATAATGCCTCATTCTCGTCGGAGCCCCTCCCCCCTCCCCCGTCCCCTCACCTTCTCTCCCTTCGCTCGCCCTTTCTCTCGCTGGAGTGTTTTCACGTCTGATGGCGCAACGTCGGTAATCGTCCGTGTGCGCGGCGCGGGCTCCGCCAGGGCTCCACCAGGGCTCCGTCAGGGCCCCGCAGTCCCGCACCGCCGGGGCATGTCCGAGGCGGGCTACATCATCTCGCAGATCACTGCCGCCATACTGATGCTGCTCCTCGTTGCAGGTCAGAGTACAACGCGGACGCCGGCACGCACCTCTGTAAAACTGGTCGAAAACACGAGGTCCAATGCTTACGCGTTAAGTCTAACTGTTTCTTAGAAATTGTCTTTGTAAGATGATGGTTTCATTTTATCATTTCATGTCTGATAATTGAGGGATAGTGGTCGTAGTCATGTTGGTCAGCGTGCCTTGTTTCCTTGCTGTGGTGTAACTGACCTGATCCTCAAAATCAGCACATCGGTTTCCGCGCGGGGGCCATAGGGGGCACTCCTCGCCCTCCTCGCTCGCAGTGTTGTCGCCCTATCCCCCCCCCC
>NW_026267239.1:368734-378521 GCF_000697945.3 Frankliniella occidentalis
CCCCCCATGCCCGCCGTGAGCGCGGGCGTGAGCTCACGCTTGCCCAAGCGCGGAACGCCCGTTCTTAACTGAACATACCGTAGGCACTATCAAAACCATGAAATTATCTGAAGAAAATTATTATCGATGAAGTGGGTGCTTGGGGCAGGCGTAGGCGTATGCGTGGCTTAAGTAAGTAATTGCCCCGTACACTTTTTTGGCAACCAAATGTCTGGTCTGATTTAGAGCAGTCACTCAGACAAAGTTTCGCCACATGATTTAATACACCACGATACCGCTTTATGGGCGTGCGGTGCCCCGAAAACAATCACTTTAACTCGCTGAATCCTAGAGCAACTACGCCGTTTGTAGGCAAAACGTGAGACGGTATTGTGGCAAATGTTTTCGGCCACTACGCATCTAATAAGTCCCCATTATTATGTCACATATACGGCCGCCTGGATCGGATCGTGTCTCCTGGGCTCCTTAGTGCTGGACACCTTTCTCCCCTTTCTCCCGTCGCCGCGTGAGATCCCTCCGGTACCGACCGAACGGCAGACCGAAGTATTATTGCACTCATTTCGCCGCGCAATGACACGCAATGCAAATGACACCTCACAGGCCTGGCCAAGGGCGCCATGGGGCTGCGCTGGGAGCGCGCGCAGTACTGGCAGACGGAGCGCTTCCGGCTGTCGGCCTGGGAGCTGCGCACCGACATCGAGGACCTGCAGGAGGAGGCCGCCGACAACTGGTGGGACCGGCTCATGGCGCGCTGCAACAGGAAGGGCTTCATCTTGGTGGGGCCCGTGGCGCACCGCAGGTCAGTGCTGCTCGGCGGTGGCTGATGGACGATTGTTGGCTGCGCCGACCCCCCCCCCGCCCTCAGCTCGGCGTTAATCAGGCTGAAACAAACAGCCAACTCCGCCGCACAAACCAAACTTGCGGAGTAAGAGGGCAAGGACGTCGGGGTTGACCGGCCAACTTTGCCCTATGGCCCTCGCGGTCTGAGTGACACCGCTAAAATTAGAAATCGGCGAAAGGTGGGCGCGTCTGGGGGGGCGAATAGAAGACAGTGCAGACTGGAGGAAGCGTCGAGGGATGGCTGCGAGGTGGGAGTGGGGTATAGGGCATGCTCATTTCCAATCCAAGCCAAACGATTCATGAGCGCTACCTTACTACGGAAACCACGAATAAACTAAATATTTCAAACATGATCTTGCACTAGTGTACATTGTGCAATTGATGAGCCAATGGACCGCCTGGCGCCTGGTAGGTAGGCAACGGCGGCTAGTGTAGACACGTATGTACGGCGGGCTGGCCTACTCTACCCAGTGTCAGGGGCTAGGGGGTGCCGAACATTTCAAGACTTTTTTCGAATCGTCCAATACTGCAATGAACAATTTTCTAAGCTTCATAATTGTCAACTTGAACTTGTTCATACCCAAAAACATTAACATTGAATTTAGTGAGTCAAAACCGCACCGACTCACAAGTGAAAAGTTGAGGTGTACGCATTTTCTCGTACTGATTACCTCCGCGGTTCGATTAGAAAGTTGTCAAGTTGAGCTGCCACAACGGGATGCAGATAACGAGGCAGATAAAGAGTTCTAGGAATACGACTAGTTCGCTCCGGATGTGTATGCAATCCACTGCTGCCTAGCTACAAAACAGGGACGTCGCCGCTCCGCTCCTCGCAGGGACGTCTTGCTGCTGATCAACGTGCTCATCTTCTTCCTGGTGCCGATCTCCTTCCTGCTGTCCGTGCTGCGTCTGCCGCTGGCCACCTGCTGCGACGCCTGCGAGCGCCAGTGGCCGCCTCCGTCGGAGGACCTGTACCATCTGCCCTCCGGGTCGTCATACCGACCCCTGTCCTCCGGCGCCACGCCCTCCAGCTCTTCGGCCGCCCCTATGGCGTCCGGCACCTCGGTGACGGACAGCTCGGGCGCGGGACTCGGCGCCCCCAGCACCACCTACTCCTACAGCAGGCACTCGGTACGACCGCGGCAACCTCGGCCTCCACTCGTTTTCACGTACGGCCCCGTGGAGCTCCCGGGTGGGTGGCGGATGCAATCCCGCTCCGCCCCACCTGTCCAAATGTTCCCCCCTTTTTTTGCCTCTTTGCTGATTTCACGGCAGCGCGGCGAACAGAACGTGCTTCGCATTGCGGAATGCATACGGCCCGGGCCGGCGCGGCGGCAGCAGCGGCGGCCGTATCCACGTTAATTGGAGGGGAGGACTGTAATCGGGGGCGCAGTCAGGGGCCCGGCCCGGGCCCGGGCTGGGGGCGAGAGGTGGCAAGCAGTCAGAGTGGGGCGAGAAATTAAGCCGGGTGGGAATCGTGAAACTGATGCTTTTTGCTAGCGTAATGCCATTTCGAATGGCCGGATTGAATTGCCCAGTGGCGACAGCGACGCCCGCGCCGCCCGCGCCGCCCGCCTCCAACCCCGTCAGCAGCAGCGCGCGGCAATCCAACCAAATGGTGGGCGATGGCCAGGGCATTTTTTGTTGCTCTGCCCTACTGATTGTACCGAGCTTTCAGCAATGGGGCCGGCTGCCGCCCGCTCCGCCGCCCTGCCAGCAGTATGCCAACAAGCATAAGCGCACTGCGGACGTAAAGTGAAAAGTACTGATAGACCTGAGGGAGGACTCCCCTCAGCCCGCGTGCATCTGTGCAGCAGCATCCAGGCAGCATCGGCTCCTCGGGATTACAATATCATCCGTCGGCCGTGTCTATTCACAGACCGTTATGCACCCCCCCCCCCCTCTTTTCCCCCCTGCTCCTCTTTCTTTCGCGAATCCACTCGCTCGCACCATTTCCATTTCAGCGTCGATAAATTACTTTCAGCACTCCCGGGTCGGCACGGCACGACCCCATTGCTCGTTGCCTGACGCAGGTCGGCGGCGGGGGGCTGCCCGGGACAGGGATAGGGCGGGACGGGCGGGACGGGCGGGACCCTCGGGGCGGCGTCGGCATCGAGGTAAAGTGAGAGGCGAGGCGCGGAGTAGCGCCGCGGCGCCGCCCGCACGTCCCGTCGCTGCCGCGCGGAGTACCGACGTCGGAGCGCGGAGTAGGGACGGCGCCGCTCGACGCCCGCAGTAACGTCGTCTGTGGTCGCGGTGGCCCCCAGCTGCTCCAGCCACACCAGCAGCGCGCGCGGCCCGCCAGGGACTCCAGCTCGGCGCCGACCATCTCCTACGCCAAGCCGGTCCAGGTCCAGGTGCTGTGCCAGCGGTATCGTAGTGCGACGCATGCCCTGCTGTCCAACTCACGACTCACTAACTTGCCTTAGAGCTCGGTGCACTTCAGCGCGCCCGCACCACCTCCTAGGCCCGTCCCCACTCCCGCCCCCGAGCCCGCACCCGCGCCTTCTCCACCTGCCTCGTCCCGCCGGTCCTACAGCTCGTCGTGCCTGGGCACCGTGAGCGTGCCCTGCGTGGCCCTCGTGCAGGACACGCCGGACGAGTCAGACACGACGCCCGAGGAGTCGGCGCAGAACACTCCACTGATCACGTCACCGAGCAGGTCCCGGGACAGATCACCCGTAAGCTCAGCCTGGTCCACGTCCGATCGTATCGGCGCTGCTGTCTCCTGGATGACCCTTTCCTCCCGTTGTCGCCGATGAAGGACAGTGACCCCGAGCTGCCGCCGCCCCCGGCGCCCAGCAGAAACGCTCACCGCCTGCATCCGAGGTCGCCCCCGCTGTTCCACCGAGCACGCCCCCGCCCCCAGCACCACCCCCGCGTCCGCCGGAACGCGCGCTACCACCGCGGCTGCGTGCCGCCCTGGGCCGTGGAGCCGCCGCAGGGGGGCCGGCGCGGACCTGCCCGGCGGGACTGCGCCGTCTGTAGGCTGCTCGCCGACGATGGGCCCTCCTGACTGGGACCCAAATTCTACCCCGTGGGTCCTAATCGAGTCCATTAAGGGAAGGAGGCGACCAACCCTCTGACGCGACAGGGCGCGTCTAGCCATCGTCTGGGAGGGAAGAGTGTTGGGGTGGGGGTGGAACCGACGACATGAGCATGTTGCCTAGTGAGGCGTCGTACGTGCGTAAGGAGTACGGCGTGGGGGCGGCGGGGGCGGCGGAGGCACGCACTGTGGCCTTGGCGGCGGCGACCCAGCCTAACGCCTCACCTGTCCCGTCGTCCCCCATGGCAAGCGCCGCCCCCGCGACCGGCCTCACCCCCTGGCGCCAACAGCCCGCGTTAGCTCACGGAATTATCCAGAATAGACCGCCGCGAACGCTCTCCATGAGCCTCATCACCCAGGCAAGACGGAAAGTCCCGGACAGTCTATGCGGCGCGCCGCCCGTCCGCCCCGTGCCAGCCCCCCGTCTTGAAGGCTGCTGCTGGAGCTGCCCAGGCCCCAGGCAGGCGCGACCAGAACGCCTCGGCTGCCCACTCGTCTTGACCAGCCATGACGGCCTGATGCGAACCGACAGCGGCGCAGCGCGGCCATCGGCAGGGTGGGCGGCGCGGGTCCTGCTCTGCCCTGCCGCCTGCATCCGCGGCACCGGCCATGGCGACAGCCGGCCGCGGTTGCGCGGATCACACCTAGGGATGACAGCGAAACCATCACACTCATCAAATCAGCCTTTCAATTGACTTGGCTCGGGACAGTGGGATGCATAGTGTTTGAGGGCAGTATCCACTACATCTCCCCCCACACACGCGCAGACACACATTTAACACCAGATCTCCGTTGAGTCAGGTGAGGTACAAAGTTCGGGGGCGTCGTGTCCCTGCGGCATGATGTGGTCGCGGTGCGTCCCGCGCCGACCCTTAGCGACAGCGGGGTGGGCGGCGTTGGCGACAACTCGTCGGTGCGGTGCGTGGCGCGGCGCGGCGGTGGCGGCGGAGGGCCGGGGGTGCGTACCGCATAAAAAGGCCGGGACGCCCTGGAAGCGCCCCACTCGCCATGAGGACGTCGCCCCTCCGTGCCGCGGCCCCGGCCCCGCGCTGGCTGCTGTTGCTGCTGCTGCTCGTCGTGGTGCTCGCTGCCGTGGCCGAGGCCTCCACCAGAGGCCTGTCCGTGCGGTGCGAGCCGCTGCCCGAGCCGGAGGACTGCCTGTACGGCCTGGCCCGCGACCACTGCGGCCGCTTCGTCTGCGCCAAGGGCCCCGGCGAGCGCTGCGGCGGGCCCATGCACCTGACCTGTGGCGAGGGCATGTACTGCAAGTGCGAGCGCTGCATCGGCTGCTCCCTCAACACCTTCACCTGCTTCCTGGGCAGCGCCCTCTGCATGTAGGAGGGAGGTGAGGTCAGCGGGCCGCCGGGCCGCACCGGGGCCAGGGCCAGGAGGCTGGAGATGTGACACGTGGACCCGCCGCCGGTGCGTCGCAGCGCGCTTCTCTCTCCTCAAGCGACGCGGAATGGATTTTTGTCTTGTGAATTTATTATCCTCAAATATGTCGAAGTCAGGAAAACGGGCTGTGATTATTTGTTAGATCGTGTGAATGTCCTCACCATCTGTGCCAAAGACCCGAAATGCGTTCAGAGATTGTGGCTTATTTGACGTATAATTATTGTGATTCGCGATTGTTACACGCGGGTAGACTTACGATTGGTGTCTTTTGTAAATGGATTTGCTCTCAGTAAAACATGTGACTGCAGGTACGATTATTTTCTTTTCAGTACCATAATATACATTCGTTTTTATCATTATAATTTCAAAATACCTCTCTGCAATTGACCTTTAAACGGTAACAATTATACTGTACATAAGATCATGTTGAGCATGTTAAAGCACGCACTCCAAAATGAGTCGTGCTGCATTCAAACATTCATCCACTCATTCACTGCAAAAATGTTCTACTATTGACAAAACATATTCAAGCACTGCACTGCTCGGCCGGATCATTTAGTTATTACACTGTTAAAAGAATGACCAAGAAACAATCACAAAAGTGTCTTAAAAGGTCACAACCCCAGCGGATAGAGACCTCAAAAAACTAACATCACAATAATTTGTTGCTGTTTGTTGCGGCCGCTCGAGTCGACTGGTCACACTCGAATCACCAAACCGAACACTTTCTAAATTTGGCAAGACTCGCCGTTGGTGGACATTTGAACGCCTCGGCGAATCCTTCGGAGTTCATCATCATGCCGTTTACCCTGGGAACAAAACAAAACAATGTATTAGAACACTAGCGTAAAATGTCGAAATTAAAAATCGCAGTGAGGGGTCACTTACCTCTCCCGGAATGGCGTGTGCTCATCGATTTCGACCATGGTGACGTACCACTCGTCGGAAATTTCATAGCAGTAGTTCTGAAAATAGAAGTGAGGCGCCGCCTCTATTAGCATTTCTGACAAGCCCCGTCCATCCGACTGGAAAGGACTTAAGAGAGCAAGAGTGCTTCCGAAACTGGACACTCGTCTGTCCGTCCACGACCAACAATGTTGTGCGGGAGGCCCGGCCCCAGTGCACTACACTGTAAATCCGGGGTGTCCAGCAGGTAGGCGACATAAGTCGCCTGACCCGCAAAACTAGGCAACTTATGTCGCCTATCTACTGGACACGTTCTGGTCTTCCGGGTAATTGCATTGGGCACAATAGGTGGAATGCCTATGGACTCATACAATGCCATTGCCCAGAAGACCAGAACGTGTCCAGCAGATAGGCGACATAAGTCGCCTAGTTTTGCGGGTCAGGCGACTTTGTCGCCGACCTGCTGGACACCCCGGATTTACAGTGTACACAGTGACGGGTTTACATACCTGAGCCACCCCGACGAAGAACAGCTGGTGCGGCGTGAGGTCCACCGAGGGGAGTCGAAAGTCCGGGTTGGCCCTGTGGAGGTCGAGCCAGGCGTCGTACGATACCTGCAGCGCCCCGATGTCCGCCAGGTTCTCGTTGCTGGTCACGTTCCAGTCGAACTGGAAATGAAAGCCGGTGCGTTAGATAGGCGTAGGCGTGCAAGCGGCTGCGCGGTCCAGTCGCGGGGCGGTGACGCAAGATTCAAGATTCGAATAAGAGCGCGAAACGTGCATTCCCCGGCGGCGGGGGCGAAACTCACCGCCACGCTGTGCGACCTGCCGAACAGGCGCACCGAGTGCGAGAAGGTGGCGGCGTACTGGTTGACGAGGCACTGGATCCTGGCCGTGAGCTTGAGCCGGGTGGCCGGCGTCATCCAGCTGGCCGCCTCCCCGCGCTCGTCGAAGTGCCAGCCGTTGATGTCGAAGCTGTGCATGAGCTCGTGCGCGAGCGTGTTGCCCAGCTGGGCCAGCCACAGGTAGCGCGGCGCTATCCCGTACGTGTAGAGCTGCGACACCATGGCCAAGGGCACCACTGCGGGCAGAGCAAGCGTCTCTGAGGGGCGGAGTATGGCCGAGCGGGCGGGGGAGGACCGCCCGCGGCGATACACCAGGGGCCTAACCAGCGGCCCAACCCCTGGCAGAGGCCTCCCCCACCCACTCTCTCTCTCTCTACTATCTCTGTCTGTCGCCCGGCCTCGCTCTCCGCCGAATATATACATTTAACTAGTCACCCAATTTGCTTCAGTTTACTCTGGGGTCCACCTTCTTCCCCCTCCCCCTCAAAGAAAGTGTCCTTACCGACGGCATTGGACGTTGGGTCGTAGTAGGCGTTGGCCACGAAAGGATACGCCCAGCTAAAAAATGAAACAGAGAAAAAGAACATGACAAATTACTTCTAATTTCAGTCAGGCCAGGCAGCTAATAATTTGGTCTCTGTTCCTTTGCAGTTGTACTCTACTCTACCACACGCATGCGTGGCGGGTTTGCACGGCCGCAATCGCATTGGCGACCCACCCTCCTCACGCGTGCGCGCGCGCGCGCGGCACAGTACAACTATGAAAGAGGGAGGGGGCGGGCTTAACGGCCCCCTCGCCTCGTCTGGAAGGTCAACCGGTGCGTCCCGAAGCTGTGTACTCACGACACGGGAGGCGGGGCCTGGCTGAGTTTGGTCATGTCCATTCTTCCCTCCCGGAAACGGCGAAACACGTTCCCGAAGAAGTCGTTGGGGTCGACGGTGATCTATAACACGGGACACAGTCCTTCATGATCAGGCCGCAGCCACGACATCATTGGGCGAGCACCGCCGCCGGAGCTCCCGGCCCTGCCGCTCACCTTGGAGAGCTCCTTCTCGACCCACGTCTCGTTGAAGAACCTGGGCGGCGCGAGGAAGCGGCCTTTGAGGTTGCGCATCTTGGTGAGCGCGGCGGCGCGCGAGTCTTCGTCCATCCAGGGCACGTGCTGGAGCCGCTTCACCGTCGTGTCCTTGAGCAGTTCGAGCAGGTTGGCCAGCTGCGGAGAATACAGGCCGACGGTCAGCTTTGGGCCGGACGAGCATCATGGGACAGAATCTGCCCGCCAACAACTCCATGATGGAGTATACTCTCATGACGACTCACGCT
This sequence comes from Frankliniella occidentalis, assembly GCF_000697945.3. Classification (NCBI taxonomy): domain Eukaryota; kingdom Metazoa; phylum Arthropoda; class Insecta; order Thysanoptera; family Thripidae; genus Frankliniella; species Frankliniella occidentalis. Next base: position 377,089 of record NW_026267239.1, read on the forward strand.
CTCCCGGAGGTTCTCGAGGTCCTCGTGCGGCCACACGCTGGCGTACAGCGCGCCCACGGCCTTGGGGAACACCTGCATCGTCACCCGGGTGCACTTGACGGCCCAGTCCGGAGCGTCCGTCACGTCGACGAGCTCGAGCAGCGAGTCGGTAGCGAAGATCATGAGCAGCCCGTTGTGCACCACACTGCAACAAATGTAGAAATTAGGTTTTGAAAAGTAACTTCTTTAAAAATGCTTGTGACGTATTCGCTGTCCCACTTGTTCCTTCGCTTACCTAGGCTGGAAGCGGGGCAGCAGTCTTGCCACTTCGGCGAGGTACTGCGGTGGCAGTACGTACACCGTCAGGTTGTCTTGGATCTCCGTGGCGTTAAACACGTCCATGAAGATGCCCTTCCAGTCAAGCTGCACAACCATAAACGATACACATGATGACTGCGTTTTCAAGAAGACATTTTTTTACAGTTTTTTTTCCAGTGCTGGTTCTGATGTAATTATTGCGCATCACTTACGAAGTCAAACTTTTTCTGCATCTCGTCCAACGTGAAGCTCATCTCGATGAACGATGACAGGTCTTTGGTCGTATAAAGGAGATTTTTCTCCCGAGGAATCGCCTTGAAGGGAGTAAAGCACAAAAAAAGTAATTTTCCGCGGCTAAACCGCCGATGTGGCCCCAATCCGTAATAACGAGCGGCTATTTCGGCGCTCAACTCACCTTGGCGAGGGACGTGACGAAGTGCAGGATGGACTGCGCCATGGCCCGGCGGTCCTTCTGCGACAGGCTGGACGGTAGGAAGATGCCGAGCAGGCGGTCCACTCGGTACAAGCGCTTCTCGTGCAGCCTCTCCTGTGAGGGCATGCGGGGTATAATGAGGCCGACTGCATTCCGAACAACCTTTGCGCTTTATCGAAGAGCTAGACGGAAAGGGCGCTCCTTTGGCAAGCGCAGCAGCGCAGCCGCCCTGCAGGATAAGCGCCGCGCGCTGCAAGCCGACTAACCTTGACGTAAGCAAAGGCGAAGGTATCGCCGCTGCTGCTGCTGCTGCTTGAGCTGCTGTTTGTGCTGCTGTTGCCCGCCTCGCTACGGCGCCGGTGACGGACATTGCCTAAATTGGCGTAAAAGTCAGGCTGGAAAATATTCAAAGCACAAACGCACGGCACTTAGAAGCGCGCCTCTTGGGGAGTGGCTTGGGCGGCCGCCGGCCGCGTGCTTTTTGTGAAGCACTCTCTGCTGCTCACCCGCCGCCACCCGCCCCGGCCACCGGCGCGGGCCCCTGCAGTGTGGCCATGCCATGCCCCCGGTATCGACGCCGTCCTATCCGCAGTCTGTTTTATGGGGCGGCCAGAGGGGTGTCCCATAGCCTCTACAGGCGACCTCTCTCACACACACGCGCGCGCGCGCACACACACACACATGTGCAGAGAGAGAGAGAGGG
>NW_026267239.1:378571-380812 GCF_000697945.3 Frankliniella occidentalis
CCCGGTTCATTTAGCAGTTATTCTAAAAGTGCGTCCGTCATTTGCCGCGCCGTCACGAAACCTGACAAGGTGAGCTGCTTCAGGCAAGCTCCCGTAGCGCCTGGTAGGTAGGCAAATATCCGGCCTGCACAGCATGCGTGTACTGGAGGGTGGCCTACCCAGCGTCTCGCAGGCGCCGAGCTTCCGTAGTTTGCCAAATGAATCTCTGAGGAAAACGGACGCATTCCGATCCCCGAATTATGCGCGACGCATGTCTCACTTTATGTAAAGTAAGTCAGTCTGTCCCATACTCTTTTGACTTTTCGGTGCACCTGCATCGTCGCTTCGCAGAGGGGGAGTTGGACGAACTCTTCCCACCCCGCGCCTAGCACAATGGAAACCCGCAGAACTTTTGCTCCTCGTTTTGTTCTAGACACTTTGCACAAGACAACGCGCCAAGGTCAACGACGCGCTAATGTTGGCCAACCACACCGAGCTGATTTCGCACCTGGCCCCCCGGCGAGGTCTTTCTCACTCGCCCTCATTACCGACCTTGTTAACGATCCCAAGATACGCCCCCCCACCCCACCCCCTCCCCAGGCCGTGAGCGGACTGACGCGCGGCCCAGACGCACTCTCTGTTTCTGCCGGGGCTAATTCGTATGCGCGGCGACTCGCAATCGGGAAGAGGGATCCGATTCCGCCAAACACCCGGCGCCCGGCGCGCCAGCCTCGAAAGCCCGGGGCCACCCCTCACGGCCCTGTCGGCACTCCAGTCCGCTCCACGGCTCCAGCCGGGGCTCCAGCCCGGGCACCCCCGAGGAGACGAGGCACCCGCGTCAGACAGAGCGTGCTGCTCGGGCAGACCCGCACCCGCCTGGGCTAGGGACTCTCTTCTGAATGCGACCATCAGTCTGATAGTCTGGTCGCTGCCGCCTCCCGACCCGACCCACGCACCGTGCACACTATAAACCATACTGTTAAAAATAAAATATCATTTAAATTTACAATTCTTACTTGGTTAATTTTCTATTACGAAACCGTCGTTTTTCACAAAATCACAAAACGTCGTTATATTACGAATTGCTTTGTGAAATTCTCTCGTAATTTTATGACAAAAAATTTCGCAAATTTGCAAATTTGTAACTAGTAGTCTTTTCCTTAAATCACGAAAACATTTTTCAGTGATACGCTTTCTGCACAAGCAGGCGTCTTTTGGTTATGCACAAAATTGTGCCTAGATCTATTGCTGTTTAAAATTCTGCATGAGTTTTGCACACCGAATAAAAATGCATATGAGGGTGACGTGCTGGTTTAACAAGATGCGTCCCTCCACCCGCCTGTTGTTGGACGTGTATCATTCAATCATCCCTCGTGCTGGTAAATCAACGCCCGTATTAAATGGGTTTAAGCCCCTTTTACCCGTCTGTTCGCAGCGTGCAGCGTCGAGCAGGGGGAAAGGAGGAGATCTGCTCGTCGAACTCGTCGTCAATAGCAGACGGGGACGGGCGACGGGGCGGAGCACAAGTTCCCCTGCGCACGGCGCGTCTACTCTTGGCATCAGGTCGTCCATTATTTGTAGCAATCCCACCTCCTGGTGTCCAACCAGAAGAGGGGCGGGGGTGGAGCGGGGGCGAGGGTCTCACCGTCCATAGCGTCAGCCAGCGAGCGTCAGGCACACGGCCGATACACTTCTCCCCCACCCACCCATCCTGCTCTCTACAGCACTGAATGAGACCAGCCCCGTCACGAAATACCCCCTCTCCCCGTCTCCTCTTTCTCCATCTCCGTCTCGAGCCCTTGGCCTAGGCTTCAACCGGCCACTATGGTCGCTATGGCTGACCCGCTATCGCTGCGAGCATAACTCAGGCCTGGACACCCCTTCCCCTCCCCCTAGCGCCCACCGCGCCCAACCTCTCTAGCTCACACAACAACAACACACAAACACACACACACACACGCGTGTGCATACATACATGAAGGGACACACACACACACACACACACAGACCAACACAAATATATGTGTACAACACGTCTCCCCTTTATAGTTTCACGCCCCACACATTTCTGATAAACGTCTCACTTTTTATTTACGTAAATTACTATTATATTTCTCGCTCCCGAGAAAGAAACGCCGCGTGCCCCCGCGCTGCTGCTGCCGCTGTGCTTCGTGTTTCGCCCATTATGACATAGTGAACACACACACGCACACACACACACACACACACACACACACACACACACACACACACACACACAGG
>NW_026267239.1:385872-388088 GCF_000697945.3 Frankliniella occidentalis
CCCCCCCCCTTCACCTCTCCGCTCCCTGCCGTCCACCAAATTAAAACGTACTACGTTACGGTTTCCTCCCCTAGAGACTCCTCCCTCCGTTTCTACCCCAAATGGCGCACACTGTAAACCAAAGTATCTCTGGAATGTTTAGGGAGGGTGGGGCCCACACCTCGTTACACAACAACAGAAAATTGCTCGATGATTGAGTCGATTCCGATACTTTGATATTTAAAGTCCAGCGGGGCCACAAAAAGAAGAAGAAAAAAAACAGAGCTGGGATGGGCCTCTCATTTCCCCCTCGGCCTTCACCCCTTTCACCTCTCAGCTGAAACCGATATCCCCGAGAGTCCCCGGACAGCCTACGCAATCACAAAGCCAGCTGCTGGCGCAGGGGCGCGCAGCCGGCCTGTAGCAGGGCGGAGCAGGGCGGAGCGACCCGAGGAGGCCAAGCTCGCTATCAGGCAGTTCCGTATGCTGAGCTAAGCAGGGCTCGGGCTCGGTCTCATCCAGGCCCGCCCCGCCTGGGGGAACGATTTGCACGAACCGTTTTATAATGACCGGTTACATACTTTAAGTAATACCGCCCCACGCAAGCACAAAGAATCAAACACTGACTATTTGTAGTTGGACGCCTGGTTTCAGTTGCCGAGTATTTTATGAAGGGTCCGTATTATTGTGACGCTGTTGGACTGACCTGCGGCGGCGGCAGCAGCGCGCGGAGGTGCGGCAGCGGCCCGGGCTGCACCAGGTGCTCGCTGTAGAAGGTCGGGTGCGTGGCCATCCACGGCAGCTTGGGCGTGTCCACGTAGAGCGCGTAGCGGGAGCGGTTCTGCAGGTCCTGGTCGGCCGACAGCCGGAACATGGGGCCGCCGTTGAGCGTGGCGATGGACGCGAGCAGCTTGTTGATGTCCGGCGTCGCGTTCATCGGCTGGTAGCCGCCCAGCTCGTCCAGCAGGTTGAGCACTGCCCACAAAAAAGGTATTTGTTACCAGACCGTCACGTCGTCACACCTTTGTTCGCACCACCATTCTAGTCAGAGAGAGAGTGACAAACAAATCTTCGATTACATTATGGCAGTAAAATACAATCCCCCCCCCCCCACACACACACAATTGGGGGGAGGCATCAATGGCTCATTCGGTTCCCGTTTTCCCTCGCAGTGCAGCCGCTGGCGGCCGCTGGTCCGGTCAGCGCGGTCACGCCACGGTGCGCCACGGGATGGCAGCTCGCAGGACGGCTCATGGCGCCCGCGCCGACGGCAGCCGACGGCCTCGTCACGTCACTTTGCCAAATATGCATATCGATGGCGCCCCTAATCAAGTCCATCGCCCGCCCCGGCACGGAGCCGCCCGCGCCATATGGGGGGGGGGGGGGTAAAGCGTTGATGAATTCGATTAAAGATAAATGGCCCGTTTATTGCGTTATTGTGACGATAAAGGCGATGGTTCTGATTATTTCCATGGCGATCAAGCGAATGAGCCAGGGCCGGGTCGATTAGGACTCGTTTTGGCAATTGTGTGTCATTGTGTAGTAGAATATGCGCACTGCTGTCAAAAAAAGGACAGTAGTTTGGAAGGTTTTTCAATACTGTAAATGTCGAGGTAAATGTGTCGCGCACTGTGTCCTGCTCACGCAGTGGGACAGGCCCACTGTTGGGTTTGCATGATGGTAGACGGATAGACGCACGCCCCCCGCTGTGTATATATAGTCCGCTGGCGTGCCGGCTCGTCCGCGTCCAGTTCCGCCCGATCGGATTGCGCCTGGAGGATCAATGTTCCGCCTCCTGAAAGCCGCTCCATGCGGGTCGACCAAGCACGACTGTCCCCGTGTAACCCGGGCGGCGACCTTCGCGAGGAGCAGCCGACTGGGTCGCAGGCAGGGCCCGGCAGGGCCGCACGCGGAGCTCCCGTCCCGTCCTGTCCCGTCCCGTGGTGGCGTCACACACAGACCACGGTGAGCTGTGCTCGCCCTGGCCCTTGTGCACATTGAACGCGAGCCGCCGAGCCGCGAGCAACAGGAGCCTGGCGAGCCTTAAGGGGACCCCGCTCCCCGCTACCCCGCTAGCGGTGCGAGAGGGGGCCGAACGGGGTCCGGGGTCCCCCTTAAACTAATTGCTGCCGCCCCTGGCAAACATGCAAGGGTAAGGCGCGGGAGCCGCGGAGCAGAAACGAGGTAAGGGTGGCAATTAACTGGGTCAGGCAGGCTGGGGGGCCCCGGGCCCGGTG
>NW_026267239.1:388138-390365 GCF_000697945.3 Frankliniella occidentalis
CCCGCCGCCCGCCCCCAACGACTGCCTACTCTTCGTTATGAAAAAGTAATTAACGTGGCAAAAACGACAGGACCACCGCCACCCGCCGCGCGAAAACCGTCTTGGAAAGTGCGGAAAACGTGGCGGTGAGGAATTCCAATCGCGGCCGGAAACTTGGCAATTATAATTTTTTTTCTCCCCTCGAGGCTCATCATCCGCGAGGATGGCCCATGATGGAGTGGCTGGGTCCGGGGGTGCCGTGCGAGGACCCGGGCCAGCAGCCGGCTAACTACTGGGGGCACATTACTAGTCACGCTCCCCATGAAAGGGAAAGAAAAGAATGAAAAAGAAAGAAAGCGAAAGTTTGTGCGGCCGTACTTGACTTACGAGGGGTGAGCGCCAGGCGCTTGTCGCCCGCCCTCAGGCAGCCTTCGTAGAACTGGCCTATCTTGTCGAAGCGCGTGCCGGAGGCCTTCTCCAGCAGTCCTGGAAGCACACAGAGGTCGTCGTCAGTGTCGTTGCCGAGGGCCTTCACTCAAAAAGCTCAGTGTACACTCTCAGAAAAAATCACGAAAAAATGAGAAAATGATCATGAAAACATCACGAAAAAATCAAGGAAAAGTAAAAGAGAATGAGTAAAAGGAAAAAAGAAAAAATCAGAAAAAAATCAAGAGAAACAGAAAAATTGGTCGTTGCGAGCGCAGCTGCCGGCCCAGCTGGGGGGCGCAGGGCGCACTCTCACTTACTCTGCACTTGTCTCTCGATGCTGCTCTGCAGCGAGGCGACGCCGCTGGCGGGCGGGGGCGGCGAGTGGCGCGGCGAGCGCCGGCCGAGGGTGAGCTCGTCCTCCTCCATCCACGGCAGCGGAGCGGCCGCGGCGGAGGCGGCGGCGGCAGCGGCGCGCTCCTGGCTCTTGGCCATGTTGCTGAACGAGCTCCAGGGGATGCGGCTCCACGCCTTCTCCTTCGAGTAGCTCCAGTCCCCGCACGAGAACCTGTCACACCACGTCGCTCGGGGGTAGGTTCACGTTGTGTGGCGGACCCTCAAGGTCGGGTCGGACACCCAGTCTTTACCCATTTCCCCCCCGCCCCCCTTTACCCCTCTGGCGCTCGCCACTTGGTTTTACTCCGCGCGCGCTTCAAAGCGCCCGACGACGAAGGGGTAGGCCTCATGCGCAGCGTCTGGGGCCGGCGGGCCTGCCTACCTACCGGGGGCTTTGGGGGCGCGCCCATCTGCAGCCCCGAGGGGCCAGGGGGAACCCACCGCGCCGCCCGCTCCTCCTTTCGCTCCTGCCTCTGCTCCTGCTCCTGCTCCTGCTCCTGCTCCTGCTCCTGATCCCGCTCTTGCTCCCGCTCTTGCTCCCGCTCCCGCTCATCCCGTTTTCGCCTCCCCACGACCAGAGCCACCTCGTCCACCTGCAGGCCTCGGGCCTGGAGCCTGGAGCACCGGCCGAAAGGAGTGCAAATCTGATTGGCCACGTCGCGCCAATTCAACTGGCTGGAGCTTCATTTGCATGGTGAAATTGCCTGTGAGATGGAGAGGAGCGGCTGGCCGGGCCGGGAACGCCTGCAATTGTCGGGTGGAGCAGCAGCAGGCAGCAGACAGCAGGCGCCAAGGTCTGGAGGAGAAATATTTTCTCAAGGAAGCGCCACGAGAGGCAGACCTGTCGGTCTACCATAGCACAACACAAGGTCGCACGGGATGACGTGGAAACAGGTGAAAAAAGCAGATGAGTTTTCATCTCTTTGCCCGAGAATTTGCACTACGTTTTTTTTAGCGTAGCGTGTTTAGTGTACTTTCTATTTTACTTTATTTTTAAACTAAGTAAGGCTGGGTGCGTAACGGCGTGGAAGAGAATGCGCCAACTGAATCCGAGCCGAGATCTGCGCCTGCTGATCTGCCGAAGACACGCACAAACAATACAGCGCGCGCACACATGCACGCGCGCGAACAGCAAACAAACAAAAGAACAAACACACTCGCACCAGCGCACACGTGCACACGGCCCTCGCGGAGTGTGCGCGGCAGCGCGGCCCTCGCGGTACTCACTGGTAGAAATCGTCGCACGGCTGCACCGAGTGGTTTAGCATGGAGCCAATCTTCTTGCCCATGAGGCGGCAGATCTCGCTGGTGCACTCTCTGAAGCCGCCCTTGCAGCCGTCGGAGTCCTGGTGGCCAAACAAATATCCAAAGTGAGGTTCACGAATAATGTTTTACTGTAATGCCCCGGGGGGGAAAAGAGGGGGAG
>NW_026267239.1:390415-391023 GCF_000697945.3 Frankliniella occidentalis
CCCATAAAGGCGGACGAGCGAAGTGGATTTCTGCTCCGGATCCCGCACGGCGGGGATCCCACGGCCCGCGGCGGTGCCTATCCCCTCGCGGGGCTGTCCGTCGGGCCGGGCCACCCCAGGCCCACACTCATATTGACATTCGGATAAAGCAGTTCGCGGGATTCCGATATCACGGGGCGGCGGCGCGGCCAGCAACGTTAACATACCACAAGCGGCACGCGGTCCACCCGGCTCACCCGGCGAACAGAGCACGTCACCGAAACGGGAAGCAGTGGGCGCCTTCCATACACTGTTAAACACGAGTAGGTGTTTAACTTTACATAGTTGGACACTTATTGCAAGTGTGCAACTCCCCTGTTGAACGCTTCCTACACGAGTGGGTTCCACGGAGGGAGGAAAGAAGAGAAACATTTAAATACAAGCGACAAACACTATTTGCGAGTGCACAAATACCGTACTGAACACCTTCAAGTGCAAACACTGGCCATGAAACTGCATACCTACGACGTGTTTAACAAGTTCAACACTTGGTTTTTACAAGTGTACCAGGGGGCTGGGGCTGATTAACCCCGCTCACTTCTGTAGCCAGTCTGTACCGCACGCACGAG
>NW_026267239.1:392398-394362 GCF_000697945.3 Frankliniella occidentalis
GGCTGCGCGAGGGTCTCAAGGTGCCCTGGGGAGAGGTGAGCAGGCAAAGGGGCAGGGGGAGGGGGAACCCGCAAATGAAAGGCGCAGGTCGGGTCGGGTGCAGCCCGCTGCGGCGGCGCGGCTGGGGGGTGCTGCAGCAGGCGCTCACATCCCAGAGCACTCTACATCCACGTACACACAAACTCCTCGGAGACGGCAACGGACCCCCCCGAATTGCTAATGAAGCGACGGCACCGCCTCTCCACCACAAAGCAACGAGCTCCGCGTCCCGCCACGACACAGGCCACAAAACAAGGTAAAACAAGGCAAAACAAACCAGGCGGGGCAAAGAAAGTACGACCGCGACCCGGCGGCGGCGGCGCGGCTGCCGAGGCGGTTACTCACCGGCGCGTCGCACGGCAGGTTGAAGTTGCGCTCCTGGGGCTTGGACGTGATGAGGAAGAGGACCGGGGAGGCGACGAGCAGCGCGGTCACGAGGAGCGTGGCGGAGGTGAGGGCGGCGCGGTGCACCCCGGCGTGGCCGCGCAGCCAGGCGCACGGCATGCAGCACAGCCAGGCGCCCGCGCCGCGAGGGGCGCCTGGCGCGCCCGCCCCCGCCTCCTCCTCGCCGAGCCCGCCGTGCTGCTGGTGCTCGTCCGCGCCCGCCGCCCCCGCCGCGGACGAGGACGGCGCGTACGCTGACTTCATCGCCCTGCCAACCAGAGAGAGAGAGTGTGAGTGAGTGCGAGTAGGTGCGACAGATTGTACAAATATTAACGGGTGGTGCGAGAGGGGGAGTAAACGAGAGGGCGAGAATCGGGACAAAAGAAAAAAAGTTTATGGTTTTAAAAAAAGGCGTGTATAGACACCTCCCTATGGTTTTTATTTTTCCCTCCTGTCCTGTATCGAACATGCAGAATGCTGACCCAGTTTCCCACATACTTCTGATTTAACAATAACGACGGCAGCGCGCACTCCGGACAAAGTCAACAGAAAAAAAAATCGAAGGCAAGAACAACAGAGATATCCGCTCAGAAAAACGCTTCCGGGACGAAAAGCAGACTATGTGCTGTGAGGTGTATAAATACAACGCGTGTTTGATGCAGGTTGAGGTGGGGGGGGGGGGGGGGGGGGGGGGGAATCCGGGGAGGGGGGGGGGGGGGGGGGGCTTGCCTATCGACCCTGCCGACGGCGCCTTACGGGCGGAGCGAGTAGGCAACCCGCCCGCACACGTGTACTACAGAAGTGAGCGGGGGGTTAATCAGGCACCTGATAGAAACATTTGAATTCTGACCATTTCGCTCCACTGTCGAAAATGCCGGAAAATGTGTTCGTTAAATTCGTGAACAAAACACCGGTGAAGTAAGCTAAAGTAACCCCGAATGCAGGACTTTTTTTTTTGAGTGTATGGAAGGAGTGGATTTGAGTTCATTACACGGAGATTTCCGTGCCTCCGAAATACTTCCGCGTCCCCGCCACTGGAGGTCCTTAAACGCGTGCAAGACGCAAAGCACTAGACAGCTATTAAATCCGGAGACCGCCGCGCCTCCACGACTCCTCTGGGGAGCCGCAGAGCGTGTAGAGTGTTGTGGCAGTGGCGTGCTACCTCACCAAAAGGCTTTCATTTCTCAGTCTGCGATACGCAACAACCGTAGTGTGCTTGAGTGATGACTCAAACGGTGCTTTTGAATATTAAAGAAAACAAAAAACAAAACAAAACGGCCGGAACCGGTTCCGATTGTTTTTTGCAAGTAAGCACGTGTGTCCACCGTTCTGCGAGCAGGATGCAGAGCAGTGGGCCAAAGCAACGCGATACTCGAGCACAAGTAGGTCAACGGCCTGCTTAGCGGGCGGAGGCAGCGGGGGCCATACGGCCACCACCAGGGCCCCCCGGGGCCCCACCAGGGGCCTGGCCCTGGGGACAAAGGAGCTGGGCCTCTCGGTCTCGGGCCGCCCGAGGAGAGAGAGAGAAAGAGTGGGGGGGG
>NW_026267239.1:395257-399050 GCF_000697945.3 Frankliniella occidentalis
GCCATCACTCCCCATCCGGCGAGCTGAAGCCACAACCTCCGCGCGACATTCCAGAAACATGAATTCTGGCACATCCCGTAACCCCCGCCTCCCCTCCCGCCGCCCCCGCAAGGCCCTGTCCCTGCCGCCGCGCCCATCTTCCTCCCTGCAGCCAGGCGGACTCCTGGGCCTGGCCCCTCTCCTTGGCAATCAGGCCTGGTGGTCCGAGACAAGGAGTGAGAGAAAGAGAGAGAGCAATAGAGAGAGAGAGGGGGGGGAGGGGCGAGGGAGGGAGACCACAAACAACTCTGCGGCAGTGTAAAGCCGGCCAGCGATAAGAACAGGCCCCGAAGCTTCTGTCGTCGCGCCCGGCTGGGTAAGGCGAGGCCACCGCCTCCTCGACTCGCACAAAGATATAGAGAGAGGGGGGGGGGGGGGAGGGGCGAGGGAGAATCCGGGAAGAGAGGAGGGGGAGAGTCGGAATCTCCCAAGGGTATCGCGGCGGGAGGCGAGCGAGAGAGAAAGAAGAGGAGAGGGCGGAAGAGCGGGGCAGATGACGAGGGAAAGAGAGGGAGAGAACGGGGGAGCAGGGAGGGAATAGAAGGGTAAAAGAGCAGAATAAATAACGTGAGAATTGGAACGGCAAATATATGTGAGGGGGTTGAGGGGCAACAAAAAGAACGCCGCGTTGCCACCGCCCTTTCCTCTGAAGGCTGCAGCCCCCCACCACCACCACGGCCACGCAACTTGTTTCTTGATATCTCCTCACGTGGCAGGCAGCACACGTCTCACGTGGCTCGACTGCAGAGCGGCGGAGCGGCGTCGGCGCGCTTTAGTTCCTCCTCCTCGTCCTGCCCTGGACACGCGCCCGGGCCGCGGTGGCGGCGCCACACAGGGCGCTGCGCAGCGGCGGCGGCTCCCTCCAGACTCCTGGCTCCGGCCCAGGGACGTACCGTCCCAGCGCAATCCTGGGGCGCGAGGCGGGGGCAGAGGTGGAGGCCACCCGCCCCGCGCTTCCCGAGGAGCACGGCCTACGCAACATTTTCGGTTTCGACTCAGACTGTTTTTTAGCCCGCCCTTCTGCTTTTAAAAAAGCATTAAAGCGGGCTTATGCAACCGCTCTCGTGTCCGTCCGTCCGTCCGTCCGTCTGTCCGTCGTCCGTGTAAGAGGAAGGAGATGAGCTAGAGGTCTGCAAATTTCAGGGTATCTTAGGGGTCACTCCTGGACAACGAAACGCCTGGTGCAAATCTTAGCAACCACCCCTAAGGGGGTGAAAGGGGGTAACAAAGAAATAGGGGTTGGTCCAAAAAGTAGAAAAAAAAAATTTTTTTTTATGGTCTTCTAAGGGGTAACTCGTGAAAGTAGAGCCCTTTGGGCGAAAATTTTCTCCGTTTGACTCTATCTTGAACCGTTTGGGCACTAGAGTGCTTTTTTCGACGAAAATACGGCGAAAATGACCACGTTGCACATAAAGACGTACAAGGAGGCGTCCAATCGTAAAATGTCAGAGGAAGTACCCCCCCAAAACAACACGTTCTGAATCAGGAACTACCCTCGGATTAGCCGTATCTTTTACTGTTTCGGCCCTAGAGGTGGATATATTGAAAACAATGGCAAAAAGTCAAGTTATAAGACTGTTTGACAAACAATATACAATCTAAAAACTGCGCGGGTTCATTTTTTTAATTTTTAAGCAAAGCAGAAGGGTGGGGTGTTGTCACGGTGTTGCCCCGTTACAGTCTTTTGTCATTTCCAAGGAGCAAATCTCTAGGGCCGCAGGCTCCCCGCCGAACGCTTTAGTTTACTCAAATATGCAAAGTAATTTACCGGTCACATTATTTATTTGATTATGCACTTCAGTAAATCGCGAGACTGAAATGGTCGGGCCGAAGGCCCGACCATCGCCGCCGGCAGGCCAAGCAGGCCCGGCCCCTGCCGAACGGAGTTGCCGGCGCAGCGAAGTGGAGCTGGCAACTCCGTTTGGCGGAAGGGCGGGCCTGCTTGTTTTTGTTTCTACCGGTGAAGCCTTTTGTCTCCGTCTTGCTCGCTTTATTAATTTTCAGCCGGGAGGCCCCGCTGTTGGTCCGTGGAGGGGCGTAGTCGCGCCGCGGGGCGCTCTAAACACAACGGCGGTGTAAAGCGGGCCCATTATTCAACAAAAAACAACAACAACAAGAGCAACGCCAACAACAACGTACCATTCCGCACCGACGTCGAGAGTGACGGCGCAAAGACCCGCGAAGTACGGCGAGGAAAACGATACCGCCCCGGGCGAACCCCGGGTAATACGAGACCGCGCGGAGAGTTGGGGCGCGGCAGCGCGTCAGCGCGAGCACGAGGAGGAAGGAGAACGGTTTCACCTCATCCCTTACGTGGTGAGGTGAGGCGTCCGATACCGAAAGTTAAATATTTATTTTATTTTTGAGGAGATTCAAGAATTTTTGTTAACAAAAACAAGGACTGAAACATTTGTGGTATAACGATGAAATTCACCGAAAGCATATCGTATAGGGGGAAACAATGAACGGACCCCGGATTTATTGGGAATCTTCTTTTTCCCTTTTTTACGGTCAGTCAGCAGAGCAGCCGTCCCGGAGGAGGTCCCGTCCTCGCCATGCTGGCTGCCCGCCAGCCCGCCGTGTAACGCACTAAAGTGGCCCCTGCATGCTACCGACATTCAGCACCATTCCCACCATCATTTCTTTTCCTGTCTTCACCACCCTTTTGTGTGTGTAGCGAGTGGTTTGAGCACATCCTGCGGCCCCAGGGAGCGGCCTGTGAAGTTTATCACTTGACACCTCCGCACCCAGAAAATCGTATCTTTGCAACAAGGTCGAAATGTACGCATTCAAACTGCAAATCTTTTCCGTTGAGAGGACCAAAGGAAATTGATTTCTTTATTTTGTGATAGTCTGCTTTGCTTTAGGATCTCTTACAGTAAAACAAAGTACGCTCCTTTGAAAAAGAAAATACCCTGAGGATTGAGGATTGAGGATTGTGAATTCGTAATTAGAGTTGAGGAAAAGATTTTCCACGTGGTTGTAAAACAAGCTGACAGGGTGCATGTCCAGCGAATGTCGGACGACCAATCGTATAGTATTTCTTATACAGTCGACAACAGGAAAGCCACAAACATTCGGTCAAATATGCAAAATCGGCCTGACTCGGCTGCTGACCGACACCGACAGGCAGGCTGAACCGGGTGAACCGGAGCAGGCACAGCCGCCAATAGAGGCAAGCTCCGCATTATTCACAGCGTAACGTGTCAATAATTCCATCGGGGCGGCAGCGCCGGCAGCTGTCAACAGCCCTATATGGCGGCGGCAGCACCGCCACAAAGTACTGCTGTGTAATTGATTCGTGGAAATACAGGTATACACATACATCGACCTACATTGAATTGTACTCCGGCCCGCGTCCAAGGCCCGACGAGTTGGCAGTTGTGAAGGGCAATGCACCTGTGATGTACAGGCCGACAACATAACCCACCCCACCACCACCCCACCACCATCCTATATGAGCGAATCAGGACACGAGTCCGCGCCTTTGATGTACTTATTCCGAGGGCCTTACTTGGAATCGCGACGGCAAACCCCCCTCTTCTGTTGATTTCGATTCGTGTTGCGACGGTACGTGCAGATACACTTTGATTTGTAATGTGGGTCTCCTTTTGCTATGCAGAGCGACATGGACACTCGCCCGTCCCGTGTCCTCGTGCGCGCCCGACACGTGCCTGCTGCCAGTGACCCGGCCGCGCGGTGGGGGCGTGAGGTGAGGTCGCCCCTGCCCACTGCCTCCCTCCACCCCCGCCCC
>NW_026267239.1:399210-401377 GCF_000697945.3 Frankliniella occidentalis
CCCCTCGGCCCCCTCCAAGGCTGATGCCACTCCTCGGGGCACTCCGAGCGCCACTCCCGGTCCCACTTCTGGGAGGTGAAGGGGAGCCGCCACGAGGCAGGCGAGGGGTCGAGATAGGAGAAAGAGTCATCGTGGCGGTATCGGGCGCGCGGCTAAAACTCCGTCCAGAGACGGGCCGCTCCGCGCGCCCCTCCCTCCCTCCCTCTCTCCCACACAACGCACCCAGCGCGACGCCCCGCCGCGCGAGCCCCCCGGGGGGTCGGGGTAGGGGTGGGCGCAAGGGGGCGTGCCTCTCTTTTCCTTCTCAGCATCAACGGCGAAACACCCCAGAGGGAAATCATGCGACCCCCTGGCGTGCTCCAGGCGAATCCCAGGCCGCCCCATCATCGCGGGCGGGTTCCGCAGTCAGAGTGCCCGTGGGCGGCCGCCGCGGGACGGTGGTGGGCGGTGTGTGTGTTTCGGTGTGCACGCGCAGCCGTCGTGGCGCATGGCTCCCTGTGCAATACAGCACCTTCAGCACCGGCGCGTGCACTGAAACACCATCCGGTGCGTGCACGGGCAGTAGGCGCGAGAGGTGTGGGCATGGCGGCCGATCGAGGCTGTTGGGGACCCTCGGGCGCGAGAGCTTGCCCCGGAGGTCTGGAGGTGGAGGACGCCATCGATCACCAGGCGGGCCGGTGAGTGGCCGCGGGAGCCGGGGCGGCGAGCGCCAGAGTGCGGGGCTGTACAGAGTGAGACCGGGACGACCGGGACGGGCTGCTCGTCGAGACGTTAAAAGGCTTTCCAAAGCGGTCGTCTTCTCTCCCAGCAGCAGCAGGGGGGCCGTGCGACTAGTGCCGGCAGACGGAACGCGCATACTGATGAGGCGGCAAGAGAGCGACACACAGCGAGGCAGAGAGAGGGGGAGCGAGAGAGGGAGGGAGAGGGAGAGAGACAGAGACAGAGAGAGCAAAAGCGAGATAGAGAGAGAGAGAAGGAGAGGTGGATAGAGAGCGGGTCCATCGGATAGCTCTTCACCGCTCGCCTGGAGCCCACTGGAACCCCAAGCAGAAGCAGCAGCAGCGGCCACCAGCGGGCGCTTCCGAAATCATAAAAGCGGGGAATGGGTCGTAAAGCGCTTGGGTGAGAACCAGCGCCGCCCAGCGCGCGTCCACACCACAGCCAGCCCAGCGCAGCCCCGGGAGGCCCGCTACTCCCCTTGAAGGACATGTCCACCACCCCGCTGCTCGAGGGCCCTCCCTCGTGTCCCGACCTCGGCCTGACCCGCACCCCTCTTGTCCTCTGCGGGGGCGACCCTCACCGCACCGCCCCCGACCAGCGCCGGTACCACCCCCTCCCCCCTCCAGGCGGCCGGCGTCCCGGCGTCCCAAAGCGTATGATGTATACCTGCGGTCGCCCTCGACGCCGGCTGAGCTTTTCCATACCCAGCCCTCGCCTTTGACGGATCTAGCGGCGTACCAGGGGCGGTGGAAGGGTAAGGCGGGCGACGGGGGCAGCGTCGAAGATCCCGAACAGCCAACGGGCGGCACGGCTAGAAGCGAATCGCGGGGCTCCGGATTGATCGCCGCTTCACGGCAGCAGACGGGACTTGCCACGCCACGGCGTGGCGCACCAACGGCTGCCAACTGCACAAGTGAATGCAAAGTCCTGCTGAATTATTCCGGCACGTCGCATTTCTTTCCATTTGTCATGGTTAGTTCAGGAGAGATAGAGAGAAAATGGGGTTGGAGGTTGGGGGAGAGAGAGAGAGAGAAAGCGAGAGAGAGACAGCAAGAGAGAGAGATATAGCGAGAGCGAGAGAGCACACTAAAGGAGGGGGAGGAGGCAGCAAGAGGAGAAGGGCAGAGGGTGGGGGATGGCGCGGGGCCGGTAGAAAAAGAAAAGGTGAAGAGAATAAAAGTAAATGGTTGTTTCCTCGAGCAATTATGGCGGTCGTTGGTGGCGCCACTCCACGCCACGCCACTGCGATTTTGACGAGCCAAATTACACGGAGACGCCATCTTGTCGCCGGGCCTCCAGGACTTCCAGGACTCTCTTTTTCCCCCCGCCCCGTCCCGCCCGCTCCTGCTTTGCGGGCAGCCAGGGCCGGACGGGACGGGGACGGGAATCGTGCCAAGGACGAGCACTCGAAATAATTCAACGGAGCAGGACGCGCGGGGGCCCGGGC
>NW_026267239.1:401496-404692 GCF_000697945.3 Frankliniella occidentalis
TGCCGTCCCGATACAATCGTCTTTGCAGATCGCGAGTGGCGCGCTGCAGAAGCAACCTGCCATGTAGGGCCATATAGAGAGTCCAGATAGTTGAGAGAAGCGGCAGTAGAGAGGAAAGGGGGAGGGGGGGGCAAGAAAGCGAGGCGGCCGCCGGTCGGATCCGGTTTTCAGCATTTTCTCCCCACATTCCCGCTGCAAAGAAAATGAAACCGCGTGGCCCAGCAGGCTGAGCAGGCTGAGCGTCATACCTTTAAGCGGATCGCGGGGGTAGAGTCACCGCTTCATCCCCCGCAGCGGCAGCCGCAGCGCCGGGGCTGAGGCTGCTGTGCTGGGGGCGGCAGTAAAAGGAAGGGCAGCCGGACAGCAATAGCGCCGGGGCTGCCGCCGCACAGACTCGGCCAGCGCAGCAAGAGATCGCACTGCGGTTGAGACGGCGGCGGCGGGCGCGCGGGGGCGTACGCGGGGCGGCGCGGGGGGCGTGGCGGAGCAGGGCGGGGGAGGACCCACCCAGGCACCCACTCCGCCGTCCCCGCCGGTCCCGGTCCCCAAAAGCCCACCGGGAGCACATGAGCGTGAGGACCCCCACTGCGGCACCAAACTTTCGAAGGAACTGTCTTCTGCATCGTGGTAAGTACGAGTCGGCTTTCCCGAAGAGAAAACGAGACACGCGGAGAAAATCCAGTTTAGCAATTTCATTCGAAATTAGAATTATGCCATTCTTCTTAATTTGGAGACATGCGAATTTATTTCATGAAACTAAATTTCGTTGCATGTTGCATCCGTTCATAGCAGTTGGTAGCGAAGAAAGCTGGTTCGTAGGGGGAAACAACAATAACATCTGCGCTCTGTGTTTGTGTTTTTCTTTAAATGTGTTCCTCGTTCAGTGTTTCAAATCGAAGTGGCGAAGTAATTGGGAACTCACGTTCGGGAATATTAAAATTGGGTATCCCACATCCCAAACAAAATGTTGTGTTCAGTTTGTGGGAAGCCGCAATACTTGATTTGGAGGTTATGATGGTGCCTCATACCTACGTCACATGCATCAAACAGGCAACTCAAACACCTCCTTCTGTGACTCCCAAGTGGATGGAAATGGCAACATGTGGGTAAGTTTAACTGTTTTTATTTTAATTTTGTTTTCAAATGTAAATCATTGTTGTTGGCCAAGTTACGTAATGATTTTGGTTAATTCTTTTATCTTTAGTTTAAATGTGATTCATTGTTGAACACTTTGGTAAAGAAAATGCTTGGTTTATTATTTGGAGTAGTAATTGCCTGCACACATTTACTGCGTTATCAAAGCTTTGGATTTGTCTGACCTCACTTATTGTTATATCAATCTGATTCAACCAGAAATTTGCGTCGTTGGAAATGTTTCTCACATTCTTTCATGATTGAGGTTGCTGCGAAATTACTGGTTAGCTTTCACCCATTGTCTAATCCATCAACAGTGAAAATTACGCACAGGTTATAACTTTAACAGTTCTTAGTGCCGCTGCCCTCGGGATTTGCTCAGCAAATGGGCTGTTTGTGTTATGAGCGGGCCCACCAGCCTGACATAAATCAAGGAAGCCGAGGGAATCATACTCAATGCCATAAGACAAAAAGCACAACGCACAAATTGAAAACGACCCGGACCGGAGCCAGGGGCCAGCCGGGGCTGGGGTGGGGCGCATCGGCAGCGCCGCGCCGTGGCCCGGGGCCGGTCACAATGATTGATACGCGGTTTGGCTTCAAAAGCCCCGCGGGGGGGGGGCGGGCGGGGGGAGGGGGGAGGGGGGGGGGGGGGGGGGGGGGGGGGGAGGGGGGAGGGGGGGGGGGGGGGGGGGGGGGGGGCGGGGGGGGGGTGGGGGGGGGGGGGGGGGGGGGGGGGGGGGGAAGAGGCGTGGGGCACGATCGAATGAGGAGCACGGGCGGGCTGTAGGCGCTGGAGGCGGCTGGAGGCGGCTGGAGGCGGCTGGAGGCGGCTGGAGGCGGCTGGAGGCCCGGTGGGGTGCGGGGCACGAGGCCGCCGCCAGCACGGCCACAGCAGTTAAGTGGCCGTCGGTCGCAAAGCCGCCCCTTCCCGCCGCCCAGCCTAGCCCTTTCCCGCACGAGTCACCCGGCCAAGCTGGGCTGGGCAGGGCCGTGGGGAGAGCCGAGGATGAGGGTGAGGTTGGGAGTGGGGCGGTGGAGATTTATAAATAAACCTCCCGAGACCGACTTTCCCGAGGGAGAGAGGACGGACGCGTCGCGCCGCGCGCGCTGGACACGGCAGCAGCAGGGGATGATGAAGATGAAACGGGTAGCGAAGTGACGCCGCGCGGAGCAAGCGCGCCGGGCGAGCGAGCGGGCGCCGTCGGGGCGCAATTTTGTCGCGCCGAGCGGAGCACTCCCCTCGCGTAATTCAGCAGTCTCCGTTGTGCTAAAAGATTATCGTCACGGCGGCCCCAGCAGCAGCGGTGGCGGGCCGCTACCCCCTCCCTTCCCCACCCCACGCCTCATAGCGTCGCGTCCGTGTCGCCCACCGAGAGTTGGTCACTACTTTTGGTCACGTTTCCCGCTCATTGCCGGGGCGTTATTGTGCGGTCTGCTGTGAAGATCGCGTCCCGCCGGCGGCACACGCGTCTGAACACCCCGGCCCGCCGCCCCCGGCCCGCCGTCCCCGGCCCGCCGCCTCCGGCCCGCCCCCGGCATGTTCCCGGCTCGCCCCCGACCCGCCTCCGCCGAGCCGCCGCCCCCGACCCTTTCCTCCAATCTCACTGCTGTGGATGCGCCTCTGACTTTTACCTTGGGGATGCTGTGGGGATGGAGGGAGGGAGGAAGGGCGGGCTACGTGACGCCGTCAGGCGCAGAGGCGGACACGCACACGCATACACGCCCTGTCTCTCTCACCTCTCTCTCTCTCACACACACACCTACTATAGACAGGTCCGCAACTGCCACCGCCACCACCGCCACCCTGCGCGTCGAACACGGCAGAAAGCCCCGCCCTCTTGTTCTGCGATTCCCACGCGAATCTCTCCTCCGCCGTTGCTGTAGCTCCCCGCAGTAAAACGCAGCGACGGCGGCGGCGGTGGCGACACGACCCTCTCCCTTAAACCCCGCCCTTTCTGCTTCCCCCTCACAGGTGAGCCGCGGCTCTCCCCCTCACCACCCTCACCTCCTCATCACCCTCACTCTCTCACCACCCTCACTCTCTCACCACCCTCACCCC
>NW_026267239.1:405354-413674 GCF_000697945.3 Frankliniella occidentalis
GGCCCTTTTCCTTTTCATCGATGAGGAGGATCTCATTATTAAATTCATAATAACCCTCTCGTGAATTAATTTCCCTTTAACGGGTTCGCTTCGCTTTCTCCCGCTTTCTCTCGCCCCCTCTCCGGTTCTTTTGTGGCGCGTCAAGATTCGTCCAAAAGGGGCGGAGTAGTCTACTGACTGTGCGAAGGGCGGCGCCAGTCAGTGGAAGGGTTGAAGAGAAAGACAGAGAGAGCGAGAGAGAGAGAGAAAGGGAAAGTAAGAGAGTAATAGAATGACAGAGTGAGGCGACGGGGAAAGAGAGGGAGAGAACGAGCCGGAACTCCGGAGCGGGCAAGTCTACATCCGGCCCAGTCAAAGGGAGTCGGCCCTGGCCTCTACCCGTCGCGGCCCGCCCGGAACCCAACCCTACTATGATGCTGTCAACCTAGACTCGCCTCGCCTCGCCGGGTGGGGTGGGGCCGGGCGGGGCCGGCTGTGGCGGGGGTAGCTCAAGTCATTACGGGCACTCCGTCCGTATACTCACGGGGGCTGTGGCGATGGCAGTGGCGGTCGAGGCCGTGACGGCGACACTGCTGTGGCGACGGTCGCGGTGGCCGCTGCTGCTGCTGCCGCTGCGGCCGCGGTGGTGGCGGCCAGGCCCTCGGCCAGGCCAGCGAGTCCGCCGGGGCTGCAGCGCCGTCGTCGGTCACCCCCATCGGCCCCCGGTCACTCGCGGCCAGCCAGGCGGCCCCCTGGACTGCACGGCCCGGAGGAGCCCGTCGAGGCGCCCGCTGCCCGGGTCGAGCCGCACACCAGCGCCATCTGCGGGACATCAGAAACGATCGAGTCAGCTCTGCACCCCAAATATGTTCTTGATTTAAGGCGATCTGCATTATTTGTTCAATACAAATGTTTTGTCTCAAGCCCCTACATTGTATAGACGCTCCAAACAAGTACTTTTTCCTAACGGACGGACCTTAATTGTTATCAAAAGATGAAAGGCCTCGTGAATGGCCCGGAACGAGAACAGTTCTTTTTCTTCGGTGTGGGTTAGGCCACCCGGAGCGCACCGCTGCGCAGTGTGGCCTACGCAGCGGAGCGGACAGAACCAGGGAAAACGAGGCGGACGGTGTACACAGCGCGGCAGCGGCAGAGAACACTCGGGGGATTCTCATTTCATATCGTAGGCGGTCGGCGTCCGCCGCCCGCCGCGCTGCGTGCCGCTGTGCCCTGCCCGCCGCCGTGGCCTATACCTGCGTCCCGGCCTCCGGGCCGTCGCAGCGGAGCTGGCGGGTCTTATCCAGCTAAAGTCGACTGCATGCTCTACTTTGCGGCGGCGCAGAGATTACCGGCCGTGCCGCCGCGGGGCGGGGGCGGGCCGAGGCCGGGGCCTGCTGCTGTTGATGCAGCCAGAACTTTGCAAGCGCCCCGGCTTAGCGCAAGGCCTCTGCAGGGCTGGAAAGGTGGTAGAGGGTTGAGGGGGGAGGGGGCGCTAGGGCCTGATCCCTGCAACCCACTCCCCCCCCCCCCCCCCCCCCCCCCCCCCCCCACTCCTCTCCCCCAGGTGAATCAGACGCGGTGGTGCCGCGCGGGTCACAGGTGCGGCGGTGTGGCGAGCAGTGCTGCTGGGGCCGCGGGGATCAGCAGGTCACCAAACTTCCGCCCGCGCTGCCCAGCCCTGCCCCGCCCTGCCTCGCCTCGCCTCGCCCCGCACCCGCCCGGCCGCCCCCGCCCTTGCCCCTGCCTTCCCCGAACCCTTGCCGCGGCCGTCTCCCCTGACGTACATGAGTTTGTAAAAGTTGGACTGGACTCGCCGTTCCGTTTTGTAGCCGCGAGGGTATGGTCTGGGCCGGTCTGAAGTCAACTCTGGCAGGAGTGTATACGTTAGCTCTCGGCGGTGTTAGCTCGCACGGTCGGGCTCAGCGGGGGTGTTGAGTTGGGAAAGCTTTTTAGCCGGGACACCTGCACTTCAATAGGCGCTTTGGCGCTTTAGAAGCCATCTGGCTATAAGATGCAGTCGTAAGCGGCAGACGATCCTCCCTGAAGCCCCACAGAGTCGAGTCGGGATGTTTGGCGTGCGCCGTCGACGCTGCTGCGAAGCTCGCGTCGGGCAGCAAAAAAAGGGGGTGAAATTGGAAGAAAAGGGGTCCGAAAGTTGAGCGGGAAAAACATCGAGGCGAAAAAAAATACGACGCAGTTGTCACGTAATTAAATCTAAAGTCATTTATCTTTGCTGTTTCCCTCTCGCTGCCATTCCATCAGTCTGTCCCAGTTTCCCCCCTCGGAGGCGCCGGCGCTGCCTCGCTCACCGGGGCCGACCCGACGCGGCAACTTTTGGGGCTCTCGCGCAGCCCGCTCTGACATTCAAACGGGGACTGCAAAATATGGAGCGCGCGCGGAAAATTCAAACTCGCTCGCGCCTTTTCCTTTCGCCCCGCCTCACTTACCACGCGCCGCTGACATTCAGCTGCGAGGGTCGCGTTCGCCTCACGCAAACTTGGGGGCGGTGCAGAGAATGGGATGCGGCTGAAGGGTGGCGGGGCGGGCGCGGGCGCGGTGGGGTGAAAGGCACGGGGGAGCAGAAGTCCAAACAAAACAGCACCGCTCGGCTACACGTCGTGAGGATGAAGGGGCAAGACTGAGCGAAGAGCGTTGGGGTAGGGGGTATATGGACAAGATGGACAGGACTGCATGGCGTTTCAGAAAAAGAAAATGGGGGTGGGCAAAGTGGAAAACATCTCACTTTTCTCTGCAAGCATCATAAAGAAAAATAAATATGCTGTCATAGAAGTTGAAATAGGGGGCGGGGGGTTGCGTCGCGGATGGCGGAAACAGAGAAAGCTACGGCGATAGAAACGGAACTGGGCGGATGGAATAAATTGACCGCCGCCTGGCCCGGCCGAGGCCTGGCGCCTGGATTAGGCCGCGGCGCTAACTCGCCCCGGATTGGGCTGCAGATATGACAGCCGCGGTCCAGACGGCGGCCGGGAAGCGACTCTGTGTTGCCTTTTAAGAAGTTACCGCCGTTATTAGGGGTGACGCTGATAAAATCCGCGGCTGAAGACTGCGAGGTTTGGAAAGGAAGAAGGGATTTGGGAAGGGGGGGGGGGATTTGGGGCCCGAAAAGAAGAAAATTTGAAAGGGTGGAGGAGAGGGGAAGGATGCGGAAGGGGGAAAGCGGGGGACTTGCAGCTAGAACCTTGCTGCGCGCGGAGAAACGAGAGCGTAAAGCAGACGACAGGCTCGCATTTTAATGAGGCCATTACGGTCCCCGCACTTTGCTGCACGCGCTGCACCCCCCGCTGCACCCCCTGCTGCACCCCCTGCTGCACCCCCTGCTGCACCCCCTGCTGCACCCCCTGCTGCACCCCCCGCTGCACCACGCGGTGTGCTCGTTCTGAACATAGAGGGGAGTGGCGGGTCTCAGACCCCTGGCCGACAGGTACCCGACATCTACCCGACAGGTACCTGACATCGGACAGAGGTACTGAGGCACTGCAATTTGGATGTCTCAAATAATGTAGACGCCTTAGGGCAGGCAGGGCGTGTGCTTCAAGATCCAGAGTGACATTTCATGTGGCGTATGCTCTATAGACACCGCAAAATTCTTGCAAAGAATTGTGAAGAATTGTAAGGAAGTTTGCATTGGAAACTATTTTCTTTGCATTGGAAACTATTTTTTTCGTAAGTTGCGAAGAAATGGTTTGCAAGGTTACGAACTAATTCTTCGCAGCGTTACGAACGATTTTCTTCGTAAGGTGCGAAGAATTAGTTCGCAATGTGAAGGATTTAGTTCGCAATGCAAAGCATTTTACAATGCTTGAAAATTCTTTGCAATGCAAAGAATAGTTCTTCGCCAGCTTTTTACAGTGCAGCCGCAAATGACAGCTTACCCGACCGTTACCTGACAGTTACCTGACAGTTACCTGACAGTTACCTGACAGTTACCTGACAGTTACCTGACAGTTACCTGACCGTTACCCGACCGGTACCCGACGACCGGTACCCGACGACCGGTACCCGACCGGTACCCGACCGGTACCTGACCGGTACCTGACCGGTACCCTGCTACTTGGATCAGCTTTGAACATGAGCCTTGTACCGTCGTTGAGGAAGATTGGCGGTCGTCGTAGCTGCCCGCATGCGTCACGTTTCGGCTTTCGTTACACACTAGTGCGGTGGTGCGTGCACTGTGCGTGCACCATGCGTGCACACACCCGCGCGCCGTGTCTGACACCCACCTTGGCGGCCGCTGCAGGGGGGTTGTTGTTGCCGAGCAGAACCACGTGAGGGCTACGGGGGGCGTACGGCGCGGGGGGGCGCGGGCTGCGCGGGCGGCCTACCCAGACCGGGGCTCCAACACGACTGAGCGCCACGCCGCTGCGGGCTCCCCCCTCCGCCCGCCCCGCGCCACCCTCCCCCTCCGCCCCGCGGCTGCGGGGGGTTGGGGTCCCTGGCGCCTGTCTGCAGCCTCCCTGGCGCCAATCCCATCCCTCACGGGGCGCCCATACCGCCCACGGGTCAGCCACGGGTAGAGTGTGCACCTCTAGGCTGCACACTGCGGGTTCGTGGTTCGTGCAGTCAGCAACTGCTTTGAGCCACCACTGTAAATAAAAGTCTCTACGGTTAACATCGAAGTCGTGCTTATTATTTACAGTTTTTAAACTATCTCGTGTCACTCACTATACCGAGTGTACCATGTACTCCCTCCATCGTTGCAGGATTGCATATTCGCTAGCTCATCAGGTGCCATCCCATTGACAAATGAATGAAGAAGCGGAAGAAGGGGATAAGTTTGGCGTCATAACGATGGACTTATCGCCTTCTCCCGCTTCAGCATTCAAATGCAATATCGAATCAACGTCGAAATTTGATTTCGTCGATTTGACGTCATTTTGGGACATAAATCGACGTAAAAACCATGTCGACGTCGATTTTGGCATCGATACGATATTGCATTTCTTACTGGTCATGGCGCCTTACGGACGACGGGGGAGTGCGCAAACCCGCGTTGTTGTTTCTTATTTGCACTGGTCAGTCGTAGCGGCCCTGTCTTCCCCTCGAGCCTTGGCCGCTATCCGCCCGCAGACAGTGTCCCGTGGTTTTCACTCGGCCAGTTCGATAACGACCTTTGTGACCTTTCGGCCAGGCCAGGTCGTCGGCCGCTCGACCAGGAACGCGATAGAGCAGCAGCAGGACTTTTACTCGCTGGTACTCGCTATGGTCTCCAGCACGGGCGACCATAGGCGTGCCCGGGCCCGCCTGGACAACGATGGGCATGACCTTTACAGTAAGTGTCCTGATGGTCCTCGGTCCGGCCGGACCGCCCGGCTAGCAGTTCGGACCCTCTCGCCCTTACCGCGCGCTGCCACCGCCGCCACCCCTATGATCTGCTAACCAACGGGCTCTGGCAAGACAGCAGGGGAGGCCCTGGGCAACAGCTAAGCTATGGCCCAACACCACGTTGGTGCCCTCTTTAGGTATTGATTAATAATCTTGAAAAGGAAACTGTCCGTGCACTGTTATTTAAATACTGTGACGTCACACCAAATATAATGTGAATTGTGTCACATTCTTATGTCACATTCGTTATAACGTGACATACCATTGCATCGCTCTGCCGTTACGGCCTCAGTGCATATGGTAGGCGTACCGGGTGATTCAGAGCACGCGCCGCCGTGTTGCGGGTTTGCCTATCCTCGACTCGGCGGGCGCACGGGTGAGAGGTGAGGAGGTGAGGGGTCCCCTCCTCACCTTTCACCCGTGCGCCCGCCAAATCAAGGATAGGCAAACCCGCAACACTGCGGTGTCCGCTCTGATACACCATGTATAAAGCTACTCTCCAAATCTAACTGTATAATAAGATGACAGATTAAACTGCAAATCACAAAGTTTTAAAGTTTAAACTGCAAAACTGCGAGTCTTACATTTTAAAACTTCGAAAGGAAAAAGCTCTACAGTTTAAAATGTAAAACTGTTTAGTTCAATAGTTTGAACTGTCCAACTATCACTATGCAGTTGTGCAGTTCACACTTTTGAACTACGCAGTTTTGCAGATCAAAGTGTAAAACTTTTAGTTTTGCAGTTTAAACTGTCATCTTGTTATACAGTTAGATTTGCAGAGCACTCCACGAGGTTCTTCTGCTTCTTGCTTCGCTCTCGTTGTCTTGAGAAGGAAGGTGGCTCTGTTCTGGAGCGTCCGCTGTGATGCACTCGGTATCTTCTGCTAAAAAGTTCTCAGAATCGTCGTCTTTCGTCGCGGAAGAGCCTTTGGCGACATCCCTTTTGGGGGCTTAGCAGCCTCTTCCTAAAGCTGTGTCCCTTTGGAAAGGAAATGACGCGGGACAAGGTCAGCGGTAGGAAGGTCAGGGTGGAAATAGAGAGGAAAAAAGATCACAAAAAGATCAACCGCAAATACTTGGCACGTGTAGAGAGTCTAGCAGGTTGCCGCCAATACCCCGCCCCGGCGTCATCGTGAGAGAGACCAGTGCGGCGCTGCGGTGACGCGGCGTACCCCGCGGCTCAGGGTGCTGGAGAATGGGGTGGGCACAGCTTTCCGTCGCTACCTCCGTACGTGACCATACACTCTAAATGGGGAGGGACAATTTTTGTACCTTAGTTAGATGTGTCTTTGAGCACATCTTCATCAGATACAAATTTGTCTGTACACACTGAGAAAAATGTTTGGTCACTGCGATAAAAACTTTGGTTGTCACGACCAAACAGTTTAGTCGCTATAGGTTTGACTGAACATTTTGGTTATACCAACAAAAGTGTTTTAGTCACTTTACTTTAGTCAGTCCGTCAAAAATTTCCTACGAAAGGGACGAAGACGTTTAGTCCTCATCTTTAATTGCACTTCTTTGATACTGATAAAGGAGTTTAGTCGCTGCATCAAAACACTTTTATTGCTTTTGGTGACAAGTTTTGAAAAAAGTAGCTCAGTTTTCTCCCTTTTCCGAGTTTCCAGAAACTCAGTCCATCCCCCGGGCCCCTGATCGACTACAGAGGCACCGCGCTGAGGAAACTGGTTACGCTCCGACCGGGGATCGAACCCCTGCCGGACCCGGCTTACTATCCAGCCGCCAGGCACGGAGCCACTGAGCTACTACGACAGGTGGGGGAGCCGGCTGTCGCAACCGAGCTGGTTCGGCTGGAGGTGACTTGGCATCTCGGCGGTCATCCTACCAGACAGTTTGGTCACAGCAACCAATGATGTTTGGAGAGAACATTAAAACACGGTTTTGCCAAGGGTTTCGTACATAAGCATTGAAGGCATTCGGGTACCTCGACTAAACAAAGCACAACGGCAGTATTTAAAATTTTAGACGCTCAGTCAAAACAGCTTGTTAGTTTCAATTGAAGAGTACTATCAACACAGCTCAGGGGGCAGACTGGACGCAGTTTGGTTGCAGCGTACAAATCATTTTTCTCCGTGCAGAGGTACAAAGTGTACCTAGGCAAGGTACAACTGCTATATTTTGTATGTGACTTGGATGCAAATTTGCATTTGGTTTAGATGTGCTCAAAGACACATCCAGCCTACGTACAAAAATTGTCCCTCGCCATTTAGTGTGTATTGCACCCTAAATGGAACCGAAATCTTGTTCCCAATCCCATCAGGGTTCATGGACGGTGGCTTTTTAACCACTAGTACTTGTACTATTTGTTCTACCAGGTGCAGGGGTGGGTGGGTAGGTTGCCCATCCGATTGAGGCAGCTAAGACGCCACAAGTGAGCGTTGGTAGGCACACCAAGCCTTCAATGCGCTCACTGTAAAAACTGGTAGGAAGGTTTACAGGAAAATTTTCCATGACACAAGTTGTAAAATTACAATTTGTAATCGTAAAAATAAAAATACACGCAGTACGTATCGACCTAAAATGCATCGGCGGGTAAAATATGTGGTCGCGTAAATTTTAAACTTAAATTACAATCCAAGTTAAGAAATTTTTTGTAAATTTACAACGATATTTTTCACGGGGGCTGCAGTATACTCTACCAATCTTAGTGTGTAGGAGTTTGCCAGTTTAAACAATGGAACTAAAAGTTTGCCAGTTTAAACTGCGGAACTAAAAGTTTGCCAGTCTAAGAACTGCAGAACCATTAGCACGCCAGTTCTAACTGCAGAACTTTTTTGTTCTAAGATTAAACACCTAGATTAGCAGAGGTGCAGAAGGACTGGGCCCATGGGCCTATCGCTGTATGTTTTCTTCGAGTAAAGCTTTTACTGTGAGTTGTATAGAAGTTGGCACGACGCCACCCAGAAATAAGATGTGTCGGGTGTCGGGGAGGAAAGAAAATCTATACTTCTCTCTGAAGACGAATTTTATTAAATCAA
>NW_026267239.1:413925-415064 GCF_000697945.3 Frankliniella occidentalis
CCCGCCACGCCCCGCGACAGAAGAAGAACGCCCGTCCCGCAGCAGTAGCTTGTCCCTTTTGCATGACAAAGGGCACAAGGCGAGGTAATGAGCGCCCTTGCTCCCCGGCTCCATCTCGCCCGGAGGTCAGCCGCGGCGCGGAAGTGCGGCGAAGAAAAGTCCATCTGCCTTCTAAAAAATAGGCGGGGTGATGCCAGGGAATGAGAGAGAGAGTCTCCGCGAGACGTCTTGTAAAGTCCCTTTTAGACAACGCCATGTGAAAAATGTTCGTAAAGATAATAATTTTGTGAAAGTTACGACAGCGAATCGATTCAGGTTTCTCTTATACGAGCAAATCGTACACGTTTTTGTTGTAGATTGACGAGAACCTGTTAGAATTTAGGACTGCGTACGTTTATATGTACTGTTTTTAACTTGTACTTGGTGTTCTCACGCTCAATATTCAATATACATCAGCAGTATAACCAGAAAAAAGGAGGAAAATAATACAGTTTCATTTGAGAGAACTGCTGCCATAGTCACCATCCTCAGTCACATATGTTGCGTTTTTATCAAGAACACTTGAACGAAAATATTGGGAACATATAATACAAGTAATGATGTCGCGCGAGCCTCTCGTCCCCGGGGCGCTTACCGCGTCCCGACCACCGGAGAACAAAAGCCGGCAGGGCGCGCCCGTGTAGGACAAGCGCCAATGGGCTTTGGGAACATGATTCACTCCATTTTTGATCGAGCCAATTAACCCGTACATTCGTCCTTGCAGCAGCAGCACCAGCACACCCATATATTTCCATATTTCGCTCTCCCCTCTCCACCACCCTCCCTGCAGAGCGTCGATGAGTCTGCTGAGCGCCCACCACACACAAAGCCCTCAATACGCGACACGACGCTGCCCACATTTATGCACGCGTCGCACAATGGTGTATGTGTTTGTGAGAGGGAGGCAGGGAGGGATAGAGAGAGTAAATGCGTTTTTGTGCGATGTGATTTCCGCCCGCCCCGCTGGATGGGGGAGGAAAGGGGTGAATGGAGTCC
The DNA here is from genome assembly GCF_000697945.3 of Frankliniella occidentalis. Taxonomy (NCBI): domain Eukaryota; kingdom Metazoa; phylum Arthropoda; class Insecta; order Thysanoptera; family Thripidae; genus Frankliniella; species Frankliniella occidentalis. The sequence goes on from NW_026267239.1 coordinate 414,961, forward strand.
GCCCAGGCATCCGCATTATTTATATCTCTGGGACCACTATTGTTTGCCCACTATACTCTCTATCGCTCTTTGCCTCTCCCTCGCCCTCCCTCCCTCCCTCCCTC
>NW_026267239.1:415114-417911 GCF_000697945.3 Frankliniella occidentalis
ACAATAGACGATAATTTCTCTGTGAACAAAATAAGACATCACCACAGACATTCTGTCGGTCCGATATGCTGCTAAAGTTATAAAGGAATCCATCAAAGTAAGTCATTTACTCCGTGTATCACCGATTCCAAAAATAAAGAAAAACATTAAAGCGCAGTGTTCGCTCAACGAACATACCCGTCAGATTTAGTCTAACAAAAACCTAAGTGTGACCCACCTTACACTATAAAATATGCAAGAAACAGAAAATTACAGAAAAATATTTGCAAAATACAACAGGGCTCATAGCTTAAAGTATATTCTAAAGAATGTAGCGATAATGAAGATTCAGACCACCTCAACCAAAGATTGTGAGTCCGTTTGCAGCGCGCCAAATCTAAACGTCGCACCAAATTATTATGGAAAGACGTTTTTCACAATCTTTGAAACGTACCATAGTAAAAGCTTCAACCAAAATAAATTTACCTCCTCACATATTCGTACCGACAGTCATACTTCCATCTTACAAACTAAAAGAAAAACAGTGTCAAGTGCTGCTAATACAGAGCAACATCATTCTTCTTTGTCCTTGAAGCCACTTGTGCGTGGTATACATTTTCCCAAGTTATGGGAAGGAGCACTCAACAATATACACTAATTAGCTTTCACAATGAGTTTGTTTCAACACTAAAACGAAACGTAACAGAATATGCAGCGCAGATATCTGTCTCACTAGATTTTCAAATGTATCACATTTCGGTTTCCACCCGGAATTAATGCTTGGCAACGTCATTGCCGTAAGGAACGGAGAACAGAGACACTAACCTCTATCCTACATGAAAAAACAGAAAATAAAAACCACTAACCGCAGTTGTGCTGTAATAACTTGAAATATGAAGAAGGAAGCACTAGTTTTGCGTAGAAATCCCTTTTGTTTTTTAGCAAAACAGCTATTTTGATTAGAATAGTTATTAGAGATAGTGTACGTGGGAAGAATGCGAGAAAATATTTTCGCTTACAGTAGTTCAGAGAAAATTAACTTCGATTTGGGTCCTTCCAGAAAAAAAATGTGATCTTATTTAGCACAGTCCGTTTAACGGCAGAGGTGGTTGCGTTTTGGGAAGGTCCCATCACGCTAACCCCTCAAGTTTGTTCATTTCGATCTTCTTTTCCAAAAATACACTACCCTACGTAGAGATTATCTGTCTTTGAACAGTGCAAAAGCGGGATTCTGATATGTCGATGAGGTAGGGCCAACCTAAAACTGAAGCAGCTGTGTGTGAGTGTGCTGACCATAAGGCTTCGAGAGACTCGCTTGTTGTCCATTCTGGCACCCGACACCATCCCTTCCCCAGAGTCCTTTTCACTACTAATTGGTCTGTGTACGCGTGCGTTGAACGGCCCCATTCGAGCCGCCACGATGGCCGCCACAGCTGGCTCCCGAGAGTCGCCTCTCCTAACGCTAGAGCCTCTAAGTCGACTGGGCGGTACGCAGGCCTGCTGCAGGGCGCCAGTCGGTGGACTTGAAAGGGAAATCATAGGGTTTCTACCTCGAGGGAAACAGCCGAACCCACGCGGGTCGCGGGTCGGGCTGCCTCCCCGAGGGGCGGCTGGCGATTAATGGTTAATGGTTATTTGTAGTGTGTCGTCGCCCCGACACTCGCTATTCGCACGACGCGGCGCTCGGGGCAAGTGTTTTGCAAAAGCGGCGGATACGCGTGGTACAGTCCACGTCAACATTTACAAAGGTACACATTGTTCGGCGGCGTGCGAAGCGGGCGGCGGCGCGGACCGCAGGGGGGCTGTACATAAATTGCGTCATTTTTAGAGCATGCGGCACACTTTTCGCGCCATTCTAATTGAGTTGAAGGTTCATTCACATAAGAGTATCCGACGCTTTCAGATAGAAGCCCGATCTGGATAAATTCGAATCATCGAGGGGAACGTCTATCACGGCTTTCCCTCCCACCAAAACGCCTCTGTTGTCAACCCTGAGCTCAACTAAAGTGCCTTGAAAAGGGTACCCCACCATTTAGAAATAAAGTAATCTGTGTGCGCCCCCCGGATTCGAGCGTCTTCCGTCCGTCTGCGTCGCGGCGCCGACGGCGGGGCGTGGTGGAGGCGCCGCGACGCACAAGGCCGGGGCGCCGGCGGGTCCCGGGGCTGACGGCGAAGCCTGCGCCTCACGCCTTGCGCTCCTCGTGGGCCTTCTTGACGATGGCCAGCTTGGAGTGCGGGTCCGAGACGGGCAGGCCGACGTAGGGTGGGTCCCGGGTGCCGTGCAGCATCAGCGTCCACTCCCGGATGAAGCCGGCCTGCGGCTTCTGCGAGTTGAAGCTCACCTAAAGGAGAGAGAGACGCATATTGACCGACGCCGCAAAAAATTAAATAGGTTGTCGCAAATTTACAACACATTTTTTAAAATAAAAATTACAAAATATGTTGTAGATTTACGAGGATATTAAATGTCGTTGCTCACCTCGAGCAGCCACGTGCCGTGGGGGTACTCGCCCCACGTGTGCGTCGTCATGAAGGGCCACTTGGTGAAGCCGTCCCGGTGGTCGTCGTCGTTGACGCGCTTGCTGAGGATCATGGAGCGCGTGCCCATGGGCGAGGTGAGGAAGAGCTCCACGTCGCCGCGGCGGGTCGCGTTGAGCGAGATGACGGCCTGCACGTGCTCCAGGTATCGCACCTCCGTGTCGGAGCCGGCGCACGCGTTCGTGTTGATCTTGAGCAGCACGGACCGGTCGCTAGGGATTTCCCTGTGGGAAAAGAAAATGGTATTTTTTAGTAATTTGGTTTAAACAAATGATTTTTT
>NW_026267239.1:417961-419348 GCF_000697945.3 Frankliniella occidentalis
CCTCTCTTCCTCCTCCTCCCGCCCTCCTGCTCTCTCAATCTCTCCCTCCGACCCTGCCTGCACCTACCGTATGTGCTCTCTGTAGCCCTTTAGCCCCCCACAGCCTGTGCTAACAGCAGGCGTGCGTGCTCACGCTCGCACACACACACGCACACACACACACATACATACATACATACACAGACTCACACACTTACGTACTCTCACACGCGCGCGCCCGTGCACTTACCGGACTTAATCAAAAATAATTGATTCCTCCAACTTTTCTCGCTATACCAGATGTTTTTGGTGGCTGTATAAAAGTTGACGAGGCCAACTTTTATATACGCTCCACCTCCTGTTGTGTTTTTGAATCATTCCCCCCCCCCCCTTACTTTTCCTTGGCGCCGTGCCCTCGCTGCGCCCTCGCCGCCCTGGTCCGGGGCCAGGCCCCGCGGGCCCACTCGAAGCGGCCGCGGCTCCGGCGTCTCTACAAGCTAGGGCACAAAGGCCGACACGCTGTACTGCTGTGTGCCGCACTCAGAGGCGTGGTCCATGACGCAGCATCAGCATCAGCCATCCGGGCGGGGTGGGGCGTGGCGGGCCCTCTATCTTATCATGCTCCGGGCCCAACCCCCGACCTTCCACTTGTGAAATGAGTATGGGAGGGCGACCCGACAGAACAGCACTATGGCACAGCTGGGTGCGGCCGCAGCCGGGTCCCACGACCCGCTCCGCACCCGCCGCACCGCACCCCCAAACTACCACCATTCTATATTTTTACCACGATGTGAAAAGTCTAAACCCCCCAAAAACTTACTGTCGCCATTTAATTTTCAAAACTTTCTTGGTTGGTAACGCGAGCACCACAACGATGTATAGTTAGTTGTTGTTGCAAAGGCATTAGGCGTCATACTCGCGGGCTTAGCGCACTGCTTCGCACCTAAGCCCCGGCCCCGCTAGTGAAGCTCCCACGCGGCTAGTTGGTGTGTGCGTGAGGCACCAAACCCCACGCGCACAACACAACACACAAAACAGAGCGCCGACACAGGGCACAATCTCACGCACGGACACACGTAGACACTGGTGTGTGTGTGTGTGTGTGTGTGTGTGCGCGCGGGCGTGCGTGGCGGGGCGCGCTGGTGGGTCCCTTGTGGCTGCCACGCGCTGGAGTGGAATTGGGAAAGGGAGGGAGGGGGAATTATACGCCAATGCTGGTTTACGACCGGGGCAGGCCGGGGCACCGGGGCCGAGGGTAAGTGCTCTCCCGCCGCGGGCGACGCGGGGCGGGGCGGGGTCCAGCGGAGGCCGCGCACGAAAACCGGCCGGCGGACCTGTGGCCTTACCGCAGCCGTTATCACACGTCCTCCGCCGCGGGCACATGAAGCGCTCCACCCTCGGCCGCCCC
>NW_026267239.1:419408-420981 GCF_000697945.3 Frankliniella occidentalis
CCCACCCCAGGCCGCGAGCTGTGCTGGCGCTCGGCCCCATCACTCACAGTCCGACGGCCGCGGCGTGCTTCCCGGCGGCGGCCTGGCTTGTGCAGAGGCGTAACGCATGTCACCGTATGGCACGGTGCTAGCGCCCCTCAAGCGCAGGCCTGGCCCGCCCACCTCCGCCCGCTATGCCGCCGGCGTGTCCAGTTTTGTTCTAAATAGCCGTTGTAATTTTGAAATACTGCGAGTGTAATACTGGCGTACTTTAAGCGCCACTCATTCTACAATTTGCAATAAAAAGAATTTGACTGTTGTCCTTACTGTATTATAATTATCAGTTTGAAACTGATCTTAACTGTTGTTTAATTATGTTACGTTAGTTTCTCTTGCGGATGGCGTTTCGCGCACCTCGGCCACCCCCTTTCCCCCGCGCCATATGGTGACTGCCCTCTCCTCTCCGCAGACGTTCTACACAACCCTCTCACCGAAAAGGGGGGGAAATCTTAGACTTTCTTTGTATTTTACTTTGTTTTACGCAACACTGTCCTGCACTTCTTCTGTTTCTTTTTCTTTATTCAACCCCCCCCCCCCCTCTCCTCTCCTCTCCCTCTCCCTCTCCCTCCCCGATCCACCCGGCTTGGCACGACTAGGCCCGTCTCGGGTTACGCGACTTGAAATCGATCTGAACATCGTGCGCCTGATGACTGAATTGCTTGGTTTTGGTTGACCAAGACAGATTACGGTACCAGAAGGAGAAGGAAGGTGGGCAGAGAAACAGATACGACAACACTGTCAGTTGCCAAGCCTATAGGTTCAACGAGCACTCCCTGAATCGACTCATGGTTTGTTTGTTTTTTGACTTACGCGTGTCTTTCTGTACAGATCTGCTAGAAAGACATTACGGTGTACAAAAATGTTGACTGTCGTCTATCAGTATTGCATCCAGTTTAGTGATGGATTTGTCTCAGTCCAGGGTAACGAGTGCGTAATCGAAAATAAAAAGAACAGAGAGAGAGGGGGGGAAGGTCTGGGGGGAATGAAAGTAGTGTGGGCGGAGGATCTATCCGGCGGCTCGTGTACGTCCCGTCTCGTATTGCCCATCACTACAATGACGCAGCTACTTCACACACACGCGCACATACCGCTCCCCCCTCCCCCTTTCTCAATCTCCCTCTCCTCTCTCGTTCTCTCGTTCTCTCGCTCTCTCGTTCTCTTTCACACACACACACACACTCACCCACACACTCTTTCTATCGCCTCCCCTCTCTCGGTACGTCACTATCGTTACCACCGAGGATGAGGCGATAATAATTACAGCGATAAGCCGTGCTGTCGTATAATAGCGATAATGAGGTCGTTATCATGCTATCGGGGGCCAGTCCCCTCCCGGCCCCGGCCCGGCCCCGGCCCGGCGGCTCGGACCTCTCAGCCTGGAGGATAGGCCGCCGCAGAGGCCGTGCGCAGCTGCGCTGAGCGGCCGGCCTAGCCTGCCGTCTGCGGGCGCTCTGCCCCAGGCTCCGCCCGGGGCGGGACCGACACGTCCACAGTAAATCCGTCCACAGAATTTGCGCGATGAGAAAACACGTCC
>NW_026267239.1:421031-423531 GCF_000697945.3 Frankliniella occidentalis
AAATGTGACTTTTGCTTCTGAAAAGTGAGTTTTTAACTCATTTTATAGGGTTATTATTACCGTTTTTTTCAACGTTACCAAGCTTTTGGTAAATTACCGTAAATTACCAATTTTTCCGGTAACGTTACCGGTAACATTACCGGCCGTCGCAACCCTACCCCTGCTCCCTTTACTATGCTCGGTGCTGCGTCTCCCCCTTCCACTCCCTTTGCCAGCTCCGCTCAATCTAGTGCCGTGCTACACGTATGCTGGTTGGCGAAACGAGCCAGTGGCAAGTAGGCGTGCACTCTTCTGTCCGCATATCGAGAGCTCGGGCCAGGCCACCTGCTCCCCTGCGCTGGCTGGGTGCCGGCTGCACTGCACGCCTGAGTCGAGAGGGAGAGAGAGAGAAAGAGAGAGAGAGAGAGAGAGAGAGAGAGAGAGAGAGAGAGAGAGAGAGAAAAGAGAGGAGGGGGGCTGAATGAGAGGCAGCAGGTGAGCCGGGACGAAGGCCGAGGCTTATCGTCGGGCGGAGAGGGATGGAAAAAAAGAGATTAGCAAGGTAAATGAAATACCTTTGGTTATTAGCTCGGGAGGCTGCCGGGCTTCGCTTTTAAAGTGAGATGACTTCGTTTTTCGGAATTAATTTGGACGGTAATGACAATTAAGAGAGGTGTGGCGGGAGGCGAGAGGGGAAAGAACTCACTCATGGAATGTAAAACTCACCTGCAATTTTCGAGTCGTAGGCCACGCCGACCCCGCACACGTCGTTGTCCCTGGCCGCCGACACCTCGCCCGCGCAGCGCGTCCCGTGGCTGCGCAAAGGAACATTTGATGCGATGTATACACAAGTACCGAGCCGTCACACAAAGCAAGAGAGCAACTAGACACAAGATTTTGCGGAAGTACATTTCCTGGTAGTCGTGGTGCGCTGCTGCGACCGAATACAACGGCGCTATGGTATCGCATCACAAAATGAAAGACTTCTTTTCTGTGTTCTTTTTTTTTTTTTTCGTTTCCCGTTGTTTGTACACAAAGACAACAACAGAAACGGGACGCTCGAGAGGTCTCTCCATACCGTTCATATTCTTCGACAAGACAGCAGGGCGGGCGGGGAGTCGAGTGGGAGTGGTCGAGAGGAGGAAAAGACGTTTGTGGAAGCGGTGGTGGGGGCTGACGGGGCGGGCAGGGCGGGCGTCTCCTGTCTCAGCGCCAAGTTACCGCGCGGCCAATAACTTGGAGGTGCCCCCGAGGGGGCCCGCGCGGCCGCCGTCACTCCACGGGACTCGGGTTATTGAAAGCCTCCTGACAAGAGAGGCGCTGGGCAGGGGGAGGCGGGGGTGTCTAGCGCGTCGTAAGTGGCGACCTCCCCCAGCCCGCGCATGTGTGTGTGTGTGTGTGTGTGTGTGTGAGCGAGCGCGTGTCCAGCCCGAACCCAGCGGGGGGCAAAGCGCCCGCAGTATTCTGATTGCCCTGATTAAGGGAGGTTTTCCGTGGCTCGTTTCGCTTCCCTCTTTGCCGAGCCCCTGCCGCGCCGCACCCCTGCCGAGCCAAAGTCTGTCCGCCTAACGTCAGGCCCGCCAGGGTGGGGCAAGGGCTGGGCGGTGGTATGGAGAGGCACGGATCGCCTGCCATCTCATTTTAATGACTTTCTTAAAGAGTAACCGAACCCAGCAGCAGCAGCAGATCGAAACGTTTGACAAGTTAGAGCTCTGCTGCTGCTGGCTGCCTTTACTGGTTGCCGTCGGGACGGCGACCCCAGCAGCAGCAGCAGCTCCGGAAATCAGGGCTAACGCGCGTCGTCGGGGCCGCCTGCGGTAGCCTCTGCTGCGGTAAGCCCCCACGCCTGCCCTGCCTCTCAATTCCCCCCGCCGCCCCGCACGTCGTCGCCGAGGCTGCTGCGCGGAGGCGGTCGCCCCCTCGTTGGCCCTGATTCATGGTGGCAGCAGCCGCGCCGGGGCCGAGGCCGGGGCCGCACCAGGACAAATACTGCTCGCCGCCACCGGGTTCAGACTGCGCCGCCCCGGCCCGCGTGGGCGCTGGTGGCCGCTGTTGGCTGCTGCCGCTGCCCGCTGCTGGCCGCTGCTGCACCCCCCAGGTGTTATCACTGGCCATCAGCTGGGCCCGGGGCCGGCTCTGCTGCCGCTGCTCTCGGTGATTGGCCGGCCGGTCCTGATAAGGCCGTAATCCTGCTTCCCGCGTGGGCCGAGGGAACGAAAAGGGAGGGTGGAGGGTGGGGGGTAGGATTCAAGCGGGCGCCGCAGGCCAAGCCGGTCGAAGCTTTAGCAATAATCATTCTTCCAGGGGAGGGGAGGGGGGAAGGGGACAAGTACACATTTCCGGCGGAAGTTGTCCCTCGCCTCCGCCGCTGCTGTCCGCGCGTTGTGTCGCTTATCGGCTACCGCCGCGCGCCCTGCTCTGCCAGTTCAGTCAAGTGGTATTGTCTTTGAGATCTTTCAGTCGCATTAATCTGCCCTCTCTGAACTCCGCCTCTCTCCACCCTCTCCCTTCACCCCCCCCC
>NW_026267239.1:426731-428125 GCF_000697945.3 Frankliniella occidentalis
TGCTGAATAGTTAATCACTTAGTTTATCAGTGTAGAGGGGAAACAGGCAAACGGGCATGCGTTTATTCTTTGGTTCGTTTGATCATTCCTGAGGATGTAAATCACAGCGGCGACAATTAGCGCCAGATTTTGTGGAGGTATTTTCACCAAACTCACACGGACCGTAAGTACATCCACATTGTGGACGTAATAAGCGCAGACGTTAATTTACGTCAAAATCATTGGACGTATTTTCGCAAAGCGCTTCATTTACGTCCAAACTGCTGTGGACGTATTTACCGTGGACGTGTCGGTCCGCTACCCTCCGCCCGCCGCCCGCCCCGCAGCAACTGGTGGCGACCGCGGGCCGGGCCGGGCCTTTGGGCCGTGCTGGCCACCCGCGAGGGCACGCGGTCGACGGCAAGGTCCTCCCGACCTCCCCACTTGTCAGACCGTCCGTCAGCCCACCTGTCCGTCAGCCTCCGTCTGCCCGCCTCTCCACTCCTCTGCCTCTGTCCGCCAGGCCGTCAGCACGCCTGCCCGCTTGCCTGACACTGTCCGTCCTTGGATCGTTGTCCGCCTTTGTTATAAATATTACAAGGGTTTGGGCCTCCATTTCCCGGCTTCAAATAGCTTGAACGGCTGTCCAGCCTCGCCACGCCGCGCCACGCCACGCGAAGCACCAAAAGCGCGCCGAACTCCCCTCGCCGGCAAAGATTCTATAATTAAACCCCGCTGTGGCGTCAGCCCCCCGTCTAGTACAACAAGCGGCCAACGGGGTTTTAGGTAAAAAGTTTGGGACAAGAGAAGCAAAGCGAACAAGGCAATCGCCGCCGCTCGACGCCGAGGCGGAACACAAAGGAAAGAGTATTGGACGCGGGCTGGGATCCTGCGTAGGCCTCGTGCCACGGGCTCCCCGGCCTCTCTTGTGTACCCGACAATCTTTTATACTGATAAGGAGGGGGCCAGTTTGTGATATGACATCTGGTTGCGAATTGATTCCATATACTTTCAATTAAAATATATACTGAATATTTAATAGAAGTAAGTAGAAGCGTCTTATTGTACATCGTGAACTACAGAGTACAGTAAGTATGTAAGTAAGTAAGAAATATGACGTGGTAAATTTGCCGTGTGGGTGGAATGGGTCAAACATTGTCGATTTGCGGAGGCCCTGAGGGCCCTGGGGCCTTTGGTCGCGCGCGCCAACGCCTCTGCGTCACGGTCTGCTTTGTCAACTTCTCGGGCTGGCGGGCTGGCCGGCCGGGCCTCCGGGCCCCGGGCCACACCGAGGCTCAGCGCTCGGCCCGGACCGCCACGCCTTTGAGACACGGCATCCGGTCGGTCCGCCGATCCCGCTCCGCCCTCGGGGTAGAGGCCACCAGGCGGTGTGTGTGGGGGAGAGCCCCCCCCCC
>NW_026267239.1:428310-428894 GCF_000697945.3 Frankliniella occidentalis
CTCTCTCTTCCTCTCCCTCTCTCTCCCTTCTCCAACACCCCCCGCCCCCTAGCCAACACCACGCACTCCCCGCCCGCGATCGCCTTGAGGCGTCGTCTTTTCCCTCAGCAAACGCCTCTCTCTCTGCCCTCTGCCCGCCTCGTCCACTTATCAAACATCCATTCATACACCACAGCACGGCGGCGGCCCGTTGTGATACGACGCCGACCTTCGACGTTTATTTTCATCCTCTTTATTTTTACCCCCTCTCTCGCTTCTCCCCCGCTGCGCATCTATCTAAACCCTTTCACCTCCCCGCTCCCTTTGTTGGCCGCTGTCGGCCCGGCTGGCGCTGCGGTGCGCTGCGCTGCGCTGCGGTGCGGTGCGTGAGGGCCGGCGATGAGAGAGCCGAGCAGGGAGCGGAGCGGAGCTGCGGGCCGCGCATTACGTCGCATGTTGTCGGCCGTGCTGCGCCTGACGAGCGCGACGAGGGCCATCCGCGCGAGCTCTCTACTCCGGGCCGGAGGGAGGGAATGTCCCCGCCCACGCCAAGGGCCGTGCATGGCCTGCTGCCATTCGCCTCTCTCTCCCTCTCTCCCTCTCTC
>NW_026267239.1:433849-434455 GCF_000697945.3 Frankliniella occidentalis
CCGCAATGAAGCTCAATTGGGGCTGCGGACGCTGGTGGCTGCCTCCCGCTCCTATCTTTCTCCCTCCTTTCGTCATCTTTATCTCTCTTTCTCTTGGGTCTGGAGTGCCGAGTGTGGACATTCCGCCCGTGTCGGGTTTGGCCGCTCTGCGCCGCCCTGCGCCGCCCTGCCCGAGGCGGTCCCGGCCGCCGCACCCTCGTCATGGGCGCCACGTTGTCGGAGGGGTGACGTCACGTCATCATCTTGGCGTGCATGTCGCGGTCTGGGAGCCCACAGCAGCGGCGCGGTGGTGCGTGGGGCCGTAGGGGACTGCCGCCCGATCCCTCTGCCGCCCGGAGGCGGTCCTCCACGCACCGCCAAGCACCCCACCCACGCACCACGCCTCCCTGCGTCCTCTTCAGCCCACGTGCCAGTTAGCGGCCTTGTCGAAGCTATAAAGCAATTATAAGAACACGTTTACGACGAGAAACAGAGCGTCGCTGCGCAGCCTCGGGGGCGTGAGTGTGCGTGCGGCAATGGCACGCAGCACCGCATGTCACTGTAAAAAATGTTCGGATTTTTGCCATACAAGTGTTTGGGAAAAATCCCATACGCGTGTTGGACGCG
>NW_026267239.1:434920-437235 GCF_000697945.3 Frankliniella occidentalis
AATAGAATTGTGAACTTAAATGTAAATTACGAGGAGTGAGGGTGCAGTAAGAGTAGGATCCGAATCCACAGCCCCAAAAATATCATTTTTCCTTTTAAAAATTCGTACGGGAAAAATCCCACACCTGTCAAGGAAATCTGCTGCACTCGTATGGGATTTTTCCCACACACACGTATAGGAAAAATCCTACACTTGTCTCGTAGATCTGCTGCACGCGTATGGGATTTTTCCCACACAGTCGTATAGGGAAAATCCTACACACTGTATATGTAATTTGCTTCAGACACATTTATGGGATTTTTCCGACACATATTTTTTACAGCCATGGTGTCCCGTCTAACAAACACCCAGCAAGGGAAGAAAGGTGCCAGCTCCGACACGGTAAAAAGAATGTCTTGAAATCCGAGGAAATGTCTTGGATTTCAAGGTCGGGTGGATAATTCCAAGATTGGCCCTTGAAATCCCCGACTCTGTCTTGAAACCCGTAGCTTCCAAGAGAAATCCTTGGAATTTTTGTCTGGTATTCAAGGGTTTTCCTTGAGGCACGATCTGGGTACTTCAAGGAAAATCCTTGAATACCAGACGAAAATTCCAAGGATTTCCCTTGGAAGCTACGGGTTTCAAGACAGAGTCTGGGATTTCAAGGGCCAATCTTGAAATTATCCACCCAACCTTGAAATCCCAGAAATTTCCTGGGATTTCAAGACATTCTTTTTACCGTGGAGTGGCTTTGAAAGGATAGCCCGCGCTTGTACTCCTTGGCATAAGAACTCAGTTATGCACACAGTTGATGCTAGTTACAAAAATTGTACTTCATATTTAGAGTGGAAGTTTGGTGGCATTCAGTGTATATTGTAACAACGAGCTCAGCGATAATAACAGATGTATGGAATGCTATCGAAAGGTTTGCGCCTTCCGAAGTAGTATCGCGCGCAGCTTCGGTCGCGGCACTCCAATTTTTCCAAACGCGGTCCAGATCTGTCAGGAGAGTAAACAGCCCAACAGCCCTAGAGCTGATCTGGCGGCCCCCGAACGGTCAGGCGGAGCTACACTGCGGGGACAGCCGGCGGATCGATTTGTTCTTTAGACGGCTGCCGACGCGTCTATATGGGGGTGGCGTGGCGCGAGATCGGAGGCGAGGCGAGAGAAGCCGTTCTTCAAGAACAAGCTGCTCTGACAAGTAAAGGCGCAGTATGGGTTGTTTGTTTTTCAACTCTCTGATGGAATGCAACAACCCAGCCTGATCTTCCTAATCCAAATAACTACTCCCTTTTCCTGAACCGAACTATGGCATACGAAAGGGGGTCCCTCGTGCTACAGATGGCGTCATCATCGCAGCCCCTCTCTGGGGGTCGTATGAGGTTGCGCTGCTCGTGTTTCCCGATTCAGCAGCAGTGAGTTCGTACAGTCGACAGATGGCGACGCACCTCTCAAGGTCGGCGTGACCCCCCTCCCCCCTCCGACCCTCTGGCAGGTGACACCATCTCTCTCTCTCCTCCTCCTCCCCTACCTCGCCACCTCCTCCTCTCTCCCCCCGTTTTTTTACGCTTTTCGTTCATTCGCTAAAGTTGCAGCCAGACCCCGGACTCTTCTTTTCCTTCTTAATTTTCCGGCCAATTTTCCCATTCCGTGCCGGCGGGAGGTGGGGGGCCTAGCACCACCAGGGGCTCTCCTCCCCCGCTGAGCCGTGAGACGCGCCCAGGAGATAAACCCCCGCCGGGCCCGGGCCAGGCCCCGCCGGGGTCGCTCTGATGAGGCCCGACGGCCCCACGCCTCACATGTGAATAATTCATTTCCTCTACGGCGACTCTCGGGATGCGATCCCCATACACCCCCCTGCTCCGCTCCACGCCGCGCTGTCCGCGGCCGCGCCCGACCTGACAGCGCGGCGTGGAGTCGTCCTCCTCACATGTCCATATGACCACGATCCGCTCAAGGGCCCCTTCCTTTTCGTCCCTTTCCCTCGCTTTTCTTTGCCAAAGGGGGAAGGGTAAAGATCCACGGCCGCGGCCAGAAATGGAAACGCGACACAACAGCGTCGTTCGGGAGCTGCTTGGGTCCGCAAAGGATGAGGGATGGATGGGGAACGAGACGACCAGCGCGGGAAAGGGCGGGTTGGCACTGTTAAAAGCCTGCAAAGTAATTTGCTCCTTTGTAACTACGAAGCATTTACTTCGCAATTACAACGTGATGCTTCGCAATTACGAAGTGACACTTTGCAATTGCAAAGCGATGCTTTGCAGCGTTTTCATTGCTTTGCAATTGCAAAGCATCACTTTGTAATTGCAAAGTAAATGCTTCGTAGTTACAAAGGA
>NW_026267239.1:437285-437839 GCF_000697945.3 Frankliniella occidentalis
GGGGTAGCGTGGGGGTAGCGGGTGGAATAAAAGGGCGCCCGGAGATAGAAAAGGGGGAATGCAGGAGGAAAGAAGCGGAGACAGACAAACGGGCTACATCATCTAGACGGGCGGCGGGCGCGGCGCTGGCGCGAGCCAGGCGGTCCAGATAAGATGCAGATTTCTCCCTCCGACCCACCACACCCCTCCGACCCCTCCGCAGCGCCACTGCTGCCGCCGGCAGTTTACCCCTCCCACCCTATACCTCCTCCCACCACCACCCTCACCCAAAGCCACCGGGCTCCACCAGGTAGGACCTACGCCGGCGCGCGTGCCCGGGCCCCCGGGCCTCCGGGCCTCCGGGCGGGAAGTTGGTGCGCGCTGCTCGGGGCCCAGAGGGCTCAAGGCGTTCAACTTCTCGCTGCGACGCATCATTGATTGAGCCCCGTTTCGAGAGGGTCTCGATATTATGTAACGAGGGTCGCGGCGCGGGTGCGGGTGGGGGTCGAGAGGGCGGGCGGAGGAGGCGAGAGGTAACGATTGGACCCCCCGGCGAGGACTCCCCCCGCCGCCCC
>NW_026267239.1:437889-443067 GCF_000697945.3 Frankliniella occidentalis
ACCAGCAGTACACCGCACCTTTATTTGCATTCCCCCGGGTTCCACTTTTCAAGGCGAAACAATTCCAAACTACTAATTTCTCTTATAAACACTGTAATCGAGATTGCGATATACGACTACGAATATACGACTTTAGCAAGAAACTTTCGCCAAACAAACGCGGATGGCGGGTGTTATTTCTATGTGACTACTGCGTTAATATGTACAGCGTTGCTGCTGCTGAACATTGTTCGCATGTGTTTACAGTGCGAGGGGGCAATAACTCCGGGAATCATGTGTACACCTGCCTGGGAATCATCAGGATAAAAACTAATCAAAATCAACAGAAATCGTCTAAAATAAGCGGGAAACTAGTGGAACTCGTACAAATAAGTCGAAATAAGCGTTTTCTACCACTTGAAAACCTAGAAAATGAACATAAGTGGACGGGAATCACTGGGAATCAAGGATTTCGGGAATCATGTGTACACATCAAAAGGGAGTTATTACCCCCTCGTTACAGTGTGTATAAAGAGCCCGAGGCGTTCCTGGTTTCTGCTGTTACCGGGCGGAGAAGGCAACCACCTCAGCAAACATCACAGGTGGATGCCGAGACGAGGCGTGGGCCTTGGCCGTACGGGGGCATACTACTGTATACCATCTTGTGGAAATTTAAGTGTCTAATGTGAATGCAGGCATTGAAAGGGCACTGAAAGTCTTAATGAATGCCATAGAAATTCAAATTTCAGAGATCACTTATGGTATTTAAGTGACACCTCCCAGAGTTGTGGAAATTTCAGCGACTTTTGAGGGCACCTTTGAAAAACATTTCACAACTTTTGAGAAGCACCGAGCCGTACGACGATGCTACCTTTCCATCTTGGACTTTCCAGAGTTAGAGTTTCCAGTGAGGAGCGTCGGAGGAAGTACACGGCAAATTTAAAACGAGTCAAACCAGCGGGGCCAAGTTACTTATTTGCTCCTAATGAAGATGGGTTGCCCCCCGCGAGCCGGGGGCCTACTGGGGACCAGCTGCCGGGCCCATCAATAAGGGCCGCCCGCCGGGCGCGCCGGGCACCGCGAGGCCGTTAGGGGCAAAACAAGTGGAGGCCGCACGGCGGGCCGCACGGCGGGCCGCACGGACCCGGCAGAGGCGGTATTGACACTAATTTTGAAATAATGCGCGCCAAAAACACTTAGTGGTGGGGAGCGCCACGCCCCGCCACGCCCCATTTCATTCGCCCTACGCGGAGGAATCCCAAGTGTAAAGCGCCGCCGGCGGGCGCTACTTCAAAGCGTTTCCGTCGTTACGTCTAGTTTTAATGAAACGAGCAGACGCAGCGCGAGGCGAGGATGGCATGAATATAAAAAAACAATAGGCGAGGCGGGCGTCGTAAAAAAAGAGAGAGAAAAGGGGCGTGAGCGTTTGGAAAGTTTCAGTTGCTGTCGCTGTGCTGCTCTGTGCTTTATGGCGGCTTCCAGGAGGACGAGCGTGGCATCTGGAAATGATTACACTCTGGCAGCTGGTAGGGCGCTTCGTTTCAGCCCGAGGCTACAGGACGGCGTCAGGACGGCGTTAGGGGGCAGAGACCTCGCGAGCCGCTTAGGCGGGGAGGTCTTAATATTCTCCCGCTCCCATTGTGTCTCTCTCTGTCTTCACCCACGTGAATGAGCGACTGGCGAGTAATTCACAATAATATAAACGAACACAACCTGCTGGGCGGTGCGGGGCGCTGGAGGGCGCAGATGAATGCGCTTAAACAGTCCCTCGTTCCAGTACAACGGCCAGCTCGGCAGGGGTGGGCTGAAATTAAATCTCCCCCTTGCTCTCTCCCTCTTCCCCTCGTCTCCCCTGCTCCCTGCTGGCCGCTGGAAAGTCTTTCTCTCTGCCCTGCCTTTCAGCTGCTCCAGCGTGCTTGCTTGTCTGTCGACGCAAGCAGCTTTGGACTTAAGAGTCCATCGCCACCGCCGCCGTCGCTCGCCCTCGCAGCGCCTGCTGCTGTACATGACGGTGGTGAGGGTGAGGGAGGGCGTCGTGGAGCCTGACCAAAGGGATGCATCCACCAATCCCATCCGACAGTTTGCACCGCGGTGGGACCCCCCTCCCCCCCCCCCCCCCCCAAGTACTTCTCATTCCCAGTTTGAAGCGTCCTGATGCCATCGAAGCCAAACATTTCGCCTAATTGAACCGCGGACGAAAGGGAGGGAGGAGGGGTTCTCCACCCTTTCCCCTCTCACGCTATGTAGTCCGCGCCGAACCAGCCGAACGCCCGGGCGAGCGGAACGCCATGGCGCTGCTGTTTTCCTGGGACTAATGCGCATCAGTGACAGACGGACCGGGAACCAGTGAGGGCTGGGTGGCAGGGAGAGAGAGTGAGAGACCAGGCTACAGCAAAAACGGACACTCGACCAAAAGGGAAATACTGCAGTGCAAAATAGTTGCGAAAAAAAAAGCTTTGCGATCTAAACATAATGATTTTTTGCAACGTGCAAGTTATTTTCAGGCATTGTAGTTCTTCTCACAACTTTTTGCAAGCTTGGAACCTTTTTTTTTAGACAGTCCCTAAGAATAGCTTTTTTTTGCAACGCTTAAACTAGCAAGTTTTTGGTCCACCTGTGAAGAAGTTTTGGTACACAAAAAAGTCACGTAGACTTTCTGGACAACGCCATACGAAGAATTTATTTTCTCTCTGGCGCAAAATAAAAAGAAAATCGTGATTTTGTGGCTTCGAGAGTTTTAATTCCTCTGTAAAGACGTTAAAGCATTAACACCTTGTGCGGTGCTAAATCTTTCCTTTCTTTCTTCAATAAATCAGCGAGGTAATCAAATATTTATCAACGTTTGGAACAATGGTGGTAACTGCCAGAAGCGTTCCCACCTATTTTTCCTACTCCACTTTTCCTAACCACAAAATGTCCTAGACTCATTCGTCCTAAATTTCGCATTCCTAATTATTTTTTCCTATTAACCAATTTTCCGATTCCAATTTTCCCAACCTAAATACGCGGGGTGGCCGATTCGGCTGAGCCGTGTACGCAGTACCACCATATATTGTGGGTATTATAGAAGTATTTTAGAATATTTTAGGTACTACGGAAGCTACAAGTTCTTGTGATACACTCCGAGTGTTCACAATTGCTTAAGATGGCTGGGTGGAAAGATCTGTAAACGAACTGTAGTCAGAACTTCGGCTATGGTATTGAGTGCAGATCTTTAGATCGGGTTAACATAGGTTGACTATACTTAATTCCTTACATCAGTTGACCTCAGTTTTAAATATGTTTCTTAGTGTTAAAACGATTTAGTTGATGAAAACTTAGGTAATGTGTAAAAGCAGGGGGCCGAGTAGGAAAAACATTTAGGAAAAGTTCCTACTCAAAATTTAGTAAAAGCGGTATAGGAATATAGTGCATTAGGAAGTGCGGAGATAGGAAAAATGCTATTAGGAAAACTGGATTAGGAATTTTGTACGGGAATCGCCAGAAGACCTCTGGAATGTCCTTTGCGTGGCTTATTTCTGTATTACCCAGATTTCTCAGCTCGCTCAAACGTTTTCGCACAAATAAAAGCGACTACCGTTGCTGACATTTAACTCTAAAATTAAGACAGTACACGAAAAGAGAATTGTGTTGTGCTTCACAGTCACACAGCTGCAACGACTTGGATTGCTTCTGGTTTTAAACTAGCTGTGTGTCCAGCGCCCCTGCAACACGAGAGGATGGGGTGATGACGAGGATGCGGAGCGTCCCCGAGGACCCCCGCCGTCCTTGAGAATCCGCGAGGACCCCGCGTTACGATAGGATGTGCGTGTGAGCGTGCGGGCTCCCGGCGGGCGGCGGGGACGGCGAAAGCCTCGGCGAAAGCTGACCCGCAAACAAGATGGAGAGCGCCCTCTGTAGTTTTTTTTTGTAAATTCTTTCCCTACTAAAACATTATTTCTGACAATTTTATGGTCGTTGTAAGACATATCTGGCAGTAAGAAGAAATATGAGTTTTAATAAGAGAAAAAATTACTGTGTGCTCAGCTGCGTGTACTCAGCTGCCAGCAACACAGCCGGGCCTGGGCTGGTCCGCTGTACAGTTAAGCTCCAGGAAGGTAGGGGTCGAGTCAGCCGCATCAGCAGCGAAAGAGGCTGCACGCTTACCCTGCGCAGGGTCCCTGCAGACCCAGACGACTCCTAAGCTCGTAAAAGGTCCCCGACCCAGGCCAACCTTGCCTTTTCCTATTCTTGCTCGGCCCCGCCCACGCTGTGTGTCAGGAAAGGTGAGAGGGGAATGGAAAGGGGTGTGAGTTTTTGCATAGAGTCGACAGGGGCGCCAAGCGGTGTATACTCTTCAAGAGGTTCACCACTTCGTTACTCGTGTGAACACAAAGAAACACTCAAGAACTCAGCAGAACTCGCCTTACTCGAAATACTTGTGTGTACACTAGGTAAGGGGAGGATCCCTCGGTACTCTTATTCTAGCTCAGAAAAATAGCAGTAGAGAAAGCTGGCGCAATTTCCCTGTTCCTTGTTTTCCTCCCCTCTCGCGTGAGCCTGACGTTAAGCTCGTCCGGGTTCGGGGCCCAGAGCCCCTGCGCGGTCCCCGACCCTCGTCGTCGTGGACGTGACTCAGACGGGTCACAGGCCGGCAGTGGGGCCTTGAATTATGCAGGTAGGTGTGCGTCCTCGCGTGCCTGCGTGCCTCAACGCACCCCGCCAGGAAGGTAGGCAACCTGGTGCGAGCCCGAGTCACCACGCCCACCGCCCAGGCAAGTGATCGCAAAAGGCACACCAGTCCCAGCGAGAGGTCGCTGGTCGCCGGGGACGCCACACCCTCCACCTCGTCAGCAATCGCCGCACCGCAGAGATGGACTTTACGACCTTCCATCGAGACGGGGCGGGGCGGGGCGCGTTGTGGTGGGGTGTGGTGGGGTGTGGGCGCCGCCCGATTAGGATGCAAACGACTGGCTAGAGGTCGCGCCGCCGCGCCGCAGGTGTGGCGTTTCGGCAGTTCGATCAAGTCGTTTGGGATGGAACGGGGAGGAGAGGAGGGGTCCTCCTGTAGAGGAGCTTATCTGTACCGCCGCGCCCGCCCCGCCCCGCCCTGCCCCGCTAAGCCGCCCGAGGCGCGCACTGGCTGAGGTATACGTGACCCGCACTGCCGGAGGAACGAGAGGAACGACACTAAACAGGTAGACAGGCGCCCCCGCCCCG
>NW_026267239.1:443117-447533 GCF_000697945.3 Frankliniella occidentalis
TCCCCGGCTCTTGAGAGCCCCTCCACCCCGACGACGCCAACGTGATGCCGCCTCCCATTTCCAGCGAACGCTAGCGGACCTCGCTTCTTTTAAACGCGCGCTGCTCGCCAGGTTAAATGCCGCGGCCGACCCAACCTCGCCTTTCACCACGCCACGCCACGCCGCCTCCTCTCTCTGAACCCTTGAGCATCCCAAGAACGGCAAAGAATTCAACTCGGTGAGCTTAATTTGTTATCCTTTTCTCAAGAAACGGGGGTATCAAGACAGAGTTGGTGGCCTGAAAAGGGTCCTGCTAGTTTCTAGCCTCAATCTCCTTTCTGAAGGTCGCGGACGGAATAATTGGCGTTACGTGGTATGGGAAATTGAGAAACATTTTCGGTTGGGGCATGGTTGCACCCAGAAAAATGGAAAGTCGTATCAACCATCGTGTGGTTACTTCAGGGACAGCTATAATGTGGTTAAAAAATTAACAATCGTACAGTTGTTGGTTGTTTTTAAAATAATTTGAACGTTACCTCAACCATCACTTTATGGTTGTTCCTGAAGTAACCATACCATGGCTGTGACAACTTTTTATTTTTCTATGTGTGGTACTGGTGAGGAGGGGTGATGTGGTATGATGCAGGGATGGGAGACCCTATAGAGGTCCTGCAGTTGCGGGCGATCCGGTGTTAGGGTGTTCGCGGGGCTGTGTGGTGATGCGGGGCGGACGGGGAGGACAATCATGCACGGACGGCCGTTCGGTGCGGCAGCCCCGCATCGGCAGCGTCGTCTCCGTGCAGCAGCTTGTTGCGCCTAAACGCGGCATTGGGTCTTTTACAGTGGGGCAGAGCTGGCAGGGCTGGGCGGGGCACGGGACGCTGAACAGGCCATAAATAAGGGGGCAGCTCAAAGGGGCGCGCGCCGGGGTGGGGGAGGGAGGAGGGGGGGCCGCCCGTCCGAAATCCTCTCCTCATTGGTGGGGCGGGAGGGGCCGGGGGGAGGGGCGGCAAGACGATTGGTTGGGGCGCGCACCCAAATTGGATCTCCGGCCGCCGTCCGTCCGTCCGCCCGTCCAGTCAGTCAGTCGCTGATGAGGCCGCGCCGGCCGGGCTGCTGTGGTTCACCGGCCGCATGAGGAGAGGGACATTCAATCTCGCATCCGTCCGTTTTCTCTAAACTCTCACGCTCTGCTCGATTCTGGTAAATCCCCTTCGCAATATGCCTCAAATTGTGCGTGGCTTCTGTCTTGCGTGTCAAAATTCGGCAAGTCGACTTAAGATCGTCAATTTCGTAGCCTCTTTAGCGGTCCAGCCGCTTGTGGCACTTTTCATCGCCAAAATTACTGGGAAAACAAAGGTGCCAAGTCGTGCCTCCTAGGGTCCCAAGGATATATTTTAGTTCAGCGCCTCTATAAAGGCGCGAAAGGGCCCTAAAGGAGCTAAAATTAGTACCTTTGTGGCAGTTTTAGTGCCTGTAAGGTTGGAATTAGCATCCTTTTTTCCAGTGATGTCACACTCTTCAGTAGGACGCCAATAACTGGCGTTCACGGAGGGATGCCAAAAAGTTCAGAGCATGTGCGGAGGAGGCCGCATCGTTTTCAGTGTGCCTCGCGGGTGCTTCTCTCGTGACACGCACGGCCGGGTCTGGTCGGGCCGCCGCTACTCGCATTCTGGACACGGTGGCGGAAATTAGGGCGCACACTAAATCAACGCCCTTTAGGACGCACGCACGGGTGGACGTGGCGGGGTGTGGAGTGGAGGGCGGAGGACTCGAGCCTCGGGCCGGTCTGGCGAGGGAGAGGGTCTTACCTCGCTCACAAGCAGAGAGTTTTGTTTTTAGTTTTTTATTTTTAAGGGGAGGGAATGTAGCAAAGTGGCACGCTAGAGGTTTCTTTCAGAAAAGTGAGGGAAGATTTTAGGGCAAACATAGTGTATAGAGCACAACAGAGCCGCTGTTTAAAATTTAAAAAATTCTAACGCTAACGCGTTAATCGGCCCCTGAAGTTTTAACAAACAATCGTATGCACACGAAGAAATAATCATTTAATTAATCACTTCAATAGATTTAGCGTTGAAAATCAGAAGAGAGGGAAGTCGTCAAAACTTGATGGTTAGTGTTGTGGCTCTTGGTTCTGAAGTCACCACAATAACAAAACCAACAGCGAGGCAAGCGCCTTATAGTGGGCATTCCCCGGCAATGGCAACTTTTACTCATGGTTACAATTATTCAAACACATGTCATTTAACCACCTCTGAAGTGCACGCGAAATCGCTAAAGAAGGGGTTATTAAAGGTGGGTTGAACATAAAAGTGAGGAGAGTACATCACTCAATTTATCCAAAAACATGAACAGAGTTCGTTTGCAAAGGTTGGTACCATTGTTAGAAGCCACGCCTCCTTTACCCAGGATTTTCGTGGCCACGCCCATTTCTAAACAAACTGTGCAGCTTTGATTTTAAACCGGTAGAAGTTGTGATTGGGATATTTTATGGCATCGATTAAAAGCTTGTTCGGTAGCTTAAAGAACGGTGCACAATCGGCTCGCTTACACTTCCCTGTTTAAATCAATACTAACTGCGCTAGAAATTAAAAACAAGACACGAAGAATAAGCGTAAATGTCGCATATTATTCAGCTTGCTGTGGTTGTCGACTGGAACGTCGCACGAAAATTTTGAACATATCGTTCGGAAGCTTAATTTTCGGTCTTGAATTTTTGTCTCATACGTTTTACTGTTAAGTGAATATGTAAGCCGCAGGGATCAACAGAAAGAATGCTAGAAGTGCGAACCATTGTTGGCTTGGCAGGATTTTGCCGATTTTCGTGAAAATTTCGATGTTTAACTTTAATTTTCTCAAAATTGGCCAGAAGGATTGTAATGAGGCTATAGTCAAATGAAATCTAATTTTTGGATTGATTTTTCGATAAAATTTTATTAGAATCTTTACAACAGAAGTCGCGCTACCTTAATGAATTCGGAGGAAGAATAAGAAGCACTCGCACGCGAGCAGAAAGGCCCCCTTGGGGGGGCCTAAAAAGGACTGCGTTCTAAAAGAACAGGAACCGACGCCGGAAGATTTCCCAATTCTTAGAAATATCGCGCTGCCTGAAACTAGTGTGTCGAAATTAAATTGTTCGCGGGAAAAAAGTTTTGTTTCCTATAATACACGAACGTAAGGCAATAACTTGTTGAATATATCTCTAAAAACCCCAAATTCCAACAAAAAATAACTGTATTAATTGCCGCTGTTTGGATTTACTGTGGCGGCATAAGTCCTAATATGTTTCCTATTACGTTTCCGTATCCAACAACCTTTCGTACAATTTTCGGATTAAGAGACACAGTTTTTTTTTATTACAGTGGATTTCGGCCGTCCCGCCGAGGCCACAGCCCGCATCGGCTTGAGTCGCTCTCTCTATCTATCTCCGTCTCTCTCTCTCCCTGTCCGGCTTGTCCCGGTTGAGTCGAGCGCAGCCGCAAAACTTGCTCGCGAAACCACAATCGGGTAGCGCCCCGTGATCACCGTGACGCAAGTCAGGGAGCCGGTGCGAGGTTCAGCGGGGCGGGGTGAGTGGGCGCAGAGGTGGTCCGAGTGGGCAGGACCCGGGGTGGGTGGAGGTGGGGGCGGAGGACCACTGTCAACAGTCTGGCCGGGGATCCTTTTGTATTTCCACCAAGACCCAATTCATTCCGTTCCGACTTGCACGAGGAGGACTCTACTTGTCATTCGCAAACACAAATTAGAGGGCTCCGGGGCCCCCCGCTCTATTGACAGTCGCGCCGCCGCCGCAGCTCTGCGCCGGAGCTCCTTAAGATGGCAATTGAATTTGGGAGGCGCCGCTGCCGCCTCGGCTCCGAGGCAGGCGGTGTCACCGCGCGCCATATGCTCAGCGCCGCTCTGCGCGCTTCGACGAGCGACAAGCCGATAATCGAACGATTAGGCGTCCCTTTTCCGCCTACGACGAGGAAATAATGTGGCGATTGGCGCCTATGCTGAAAATGCCTCCAAGCACAAAAGTCAGTCTATACAAATTCGCGTCAACCACTAAATATTACTCCAATTTTTTTTTGAAATTCCTTCTCGTCAAGTTGAATCGCCCGCCCGTCTTGACTCGGCCACCACAGCCTCTCCGCTGCTGATCGGCGGAGAGCGCCGGGCGGGTAGGCAACGCCTTGCGTCGGTGTCGGCCGGGCCGGCCTACCCGCCAGGCGCTCTCCGACCGAGCCTGCCTAGGTGGAGGCGGTCGGATGGTGAAGGCTGCTGGCTCTGGCCTGGCTGGATCGAGCCGGTCCGGTTCGTCGACTCGAGGCGAGGGACTGGAGGGTCACAGCATGCAACGTGATTGGGGCACATAATATTTTCTTCCATTTCCCCCCATTTCCTGAGCCGGACGCGGCGAAGGGTCATGCCCTGCTGCCCTTCGTCCCCCCCCCC
>NW_026267239.1:447723-452598 GCF_000697945.3 Frankliniella occidentalis
CCCTCTCTCTCCCTCTCTCTCTCTCTCTCTCTCTCTCTCTCTCTCTCTCTCTCACCCCTTCAGCCCCGCCGCCTGTCATTCTGTTCTGATCGACAGCCCGCGGTTCATCGCCTCAAGCCGCTCCCCGAGTGGCGATGCAATTACGACTCAGGACGTCATCCCCACGCCGTCTCATTTAACTTTCATTGGGAATATTGATTGCACTAGATCCTTAGAGCTGCAAGGCCAAACGGGTTTCTGTTTTCTCCTTATTTTCATTGCTCACGTCTAACTCTATTCATGCACTCTTAATATGGCGACCAAACAGTGTACGCATGTTGTTCAATACTGTTCGTAGTTGTTTGGTTGATTTTGTACTCAATTTATGGACGTAGTTATGCCATAACTGTTGTGCACTCAACAGGGTGGCTATCGACAAGATTGCAGTCTTCTGCAAGCTTTACTCATCTAAACAAACCACGGTGACATGCGTCCGAAGTCCTCATGTAATATACATACTCCAATTACACAACTTCATTCTTATTAACCCGGTATTTTTTTTGTAAACTTTATTTATTAACACGGAACTGCTCACCTTACTGTTTTTTTATGAAAAAAGAATAATGCAATACAGGCTGCAGTAAGATTACGTGTACACCAGCATGCAAAATCGTGAAACACCATATTTCAAAAACATCCACTAGGACTGGGATGAAGCATGTGACACGTACATCAATGACTGTACCGACGGCCGTCATCATCTGCGACATCACACCTTCTGGATGTCCAATGACAGCTGACCGACCGACGCCTCTGCTGACGCAAACACCCATTTTAGGGTTATGTTCCTTGTCCCCGGGGCACCCGGTTATCCCGCTGCCACCACACGTGTCCGTCACCGCGCCGTTACAGCCCTGCCCCAAGCCGCCCCTCCCCGCCCAACTCATCTGGACATGCCTATTGTCGCGTTTTAACCGCGTCTTTGTTTTGGCGCCGAGACGCGCGCTGGAGGGCCAGCCTGGCAGCCTGACGCGCAGCGGGTGCACCACCACTCACCGGCCCCAGGTTGTCGAATCCGTTCCTCTGGGCGACCCGGTGGGCGACTTCGTTGCCCAGGTCGCCGTTTAGCCGGACGAGGAACGAGTTGGTGAAGACATGCCCGCCGGCGAGGCTGGTGTCCAGGCCGAGGGCCAGGACCAGCCACAGCAGCAGACAAGGTCCTGTGCGGAGGGCGGCGCGGCGCGGAGCAGGCCTGCGCCCGCCGTGCTGCTGCATGGCGCACTGCTGGCGGCCCGCCGCCCCTGCCCGGCCAGCACCGCCGCGCCAGCCCGCTCCGGGGGGCCGCGGCTCGGCTCGGCCCGGCTCGGCCCAGCCCTGCAGGCCTCGGCAGGGCTCGGCCCCGGCCCGGCTCGGCTCGGCTCGCCACAGCGCGGGTAAACACGGGCGCGGGTAAAGCAGAGAGCTGGTCGAGCCTAGAGTGGCGGGGCGGGGCGGGGGGCGGCAGGGCCCTCCCGGCTATGACGTCAGGCGTTAGGCCATCGCCAACCCTATCGATCCGGGGCTGGAGGGGCTGGCTGAGCCGGGCGCGCCCGCCGTCCGGCCCGCCGTCCTCCCCGCTCGGAGCGCCGCGACGCCCCCGCGCCACCTGGCGTCCGCGGCCCAAAGCAGCGGGCGGCGCTCGGGGGGGCGGCCCTTGGGGCGGCCCCTAGCGGCGCGGCGTCGAACCCCGGTGCAGCCCGCCCCTACACGGCCCCCGCCCCCGCGGCCCACGCAGGTCCCCGAGCCCATTCACGTGCGAGGTGCCGCGGCCCCCCGCCCCCCGCTCCAGCGGCCCCCCGCTCCAGCGGCTCCGCGCCGTCCATATGGCGGGCACAAGCGAGTCGCCGCGGCCATATGGCGCGGTCCCAGGGCGCTGGACGCGAGCCCGCGGACCCCGCGGTCTGCCCGCTTCTGCTGGAGCCTCCAGGGCGCCGCCGCGGCGACTCCAGGACCGCCGGCTGGCCCTCAATATGTGCACACGCTGTGCTGTGCACCTGGTTATCGCCGGGGCTGGACGAGCATGGGTTACTGATTGTAGACCACCACAGTTGTTGTTTTTATTGGGCTGTTACAGAGTACATACTATATTACATAATAATGTAGCCAAAGAAATCACAACGGCGATGCAAGTAAAGAAGCGCCCGAATGATGAATGACTTAACAACTAAACATTACAAACATGAACGTTACACAAAACAAGTATTTAGATGAGCCAAGTATAAGGGGGAACAAAATGGTCACAAGCATGACAAATACGCCTAATTAAGGAAGAAAGCCCCAATTTATTTATAAAAATAGTTATATCGATCGTACAACACGGCACAATAATAATGCTGAAGTGCTCTTCGTAAGGAACACACGCGTGACAGGGTCAATTGACCTGAGTGAGAAGTTAACTTCCCTCCCTTGCACCCCGTCACTACCGCCCGTCCCCCGTCCCGCTGCTGGCGTGAGCTCGGACACCGTCGGCCAGCGCCTTTGCCCCTCCGGCGGTTTGCGGTCTTGACACCTGCCGTTCGAGGCGCGCGAGAAGGGGTGGCGCCGCCGCAGCCTAAGACACCCTCCCACCCTCCCCCGCGCGCCCCGCCGCGGCCGCGCTCGGCGCCCCTCAGGCCGCCTCGACCCGGACGAGGTAGC
The DNA here is from genome assembly GCF_000697945.3 of Frankliniella occidentalis. NCBI lineage: Eukaryota > Metazoa > Arthropoda > Insecta > Thysanoptera > Thripidae > Frankliniella > Frankliniella occidentalis. The sequence continues at coordinate 450,379 of NW_026267239.1, forward strand.
CGGCGGTGCCGCCCACGTAGATCTGCGACTTGTCGCCCGCGCACATGCTGGAGATGACTGGGTCGGTGCTGTACTCGCCCGTCACGCCCGACTCGGCGGGCGTCTGCAGGTCCCACCGCTTGACCACGCGGTCGTAGCCGCCCGTGAACACGTAGCGCCCGTCCCGCGAGAAACACATGGCCTGGATCACCATCTCGTGCGCCTGCAACAGGAGCGCGCCGAGCGTCAAGTTTGCGTAGCGGCACAGCAGCCGTTGCGGCCAGGCCTTTACACCCCTAGGACTAGGGGGACTAGAGATTTCAAAGTCCGAAATTTTTCCGAAAAAAATTGGTAAACTTTCCAGAAAAAAAGCAGAAAAAACATTTCCCCCAAAATTGGATAAAAATACAACTTTTCATGAAAAAAAAAATATGATGTGAAACAATAAAAAGGTTCTTAAAAAATTTCCCAGACAAAAAGGACTTTTTTGAAAAATTAAAATCCCTAAATGCGGGACTCACCGGCACGCCTGCCACCTCCGGGAAGCCTGCCTCCTTGTTGTTCTCGTGGATCTGGATGCAGCGGCCATCCCTGGTCACGAAGCAGAGCCGGTCGCCGTTGACCGCCATCGGCTGCCGACCCTGCATTGACTTCCGCATGGCGAAGCCGCCCTTATCACCCAACATCTCCGTGATGGTGATGTAGGTGTCTCGACAGGTGTAAAGCAGGTTGCCGACCACCTCCATGTCGCCGACCTCCTCAAGAATCTCGTACTGCCTGGCCTGTCTTTTCTTCTTGCCGGGTGTGTACACCGTCACCTGGAACAGGAACAAGCGCTAATGCTAACACACAGATGCGCAAGAGTGCGGGCGCGCACACAAACTGGGAATGTATACTCTGTACAACGAAAAGTAAATCCTTGTAAATCTCAGTTGGTGTGCGGGCTGCCCGCTGCTCGCGCCCCCTACCCCCCCCCCCCCTTTTTCCTCTTCCTCCGTTCGGCCACGCTGCGCCAAAGACCTACTCTGCCGTGACATGTGTGCCTCTCCTGGTTTTTCACCCTCTTGACTCGTAGACCGGCGCCAGATTTTGAAATGCTTCCGAGAGCGGCGGCCTCACATCCCATCCCTCCTCTGCACCCTACGGCCTACACACCCACAGCAGGGAAAGTAACTAAACGAGAAAAATTAATGGCCTACGCCAATTTATTTTGCGTCGCTTACGAAGTGCCCCAGAAATAGGGAGGTGGCCTGTACGGGCCGGTATGAAAGAAGGCGTGTGCCCGCCCCGCCCCGCCCCGGCCTCCTGACACCCAAGGCGGCCTTCGGCTATAATTGCGTTGCCGCGTAGTGCTGCCAACACATGTGACACATATCGCAAAACCCTAGACCAAAAGTGTAGCAAGTAGATTTATGACCAAAAAGAAAACGTGTTGGTTCTTCTTCCATGCTCCTGCTTTTACGCATGCGCCGGTGAGGGATATTTCTTCGCTCGCGGTCGCCAAGGCGCCTTTATGGCCCCCCGTGCCAGTATGCAACCCGTCGGCACACCTCCTGCATCCGGTTCCGGTGCAGTATAATAACCTGGAGAATGATACGCCACCTAGGACGGCGCAGATATCACTGACCCGTTATTTGAACTATCCGCAAACAAAGTTAAGACTTAGCTTTATTTATACAGGGTGTGGGGTCCACATACCCCTTACCGAGCCCCCTATTTTGCTTATACTGTACCACATGCAGGCGTGCAGGTGCGTGCTTGCCTACCGTCGTTCACGACGGCGGCGTATGGCACCATGCGAGGATGCAACGCACCCCCATAGCACGCGCGTCATCGCAGCATAAGAAAGAAAAGATAAAAGGAGGGGTCTGTGGACCACCCAATGCCATGTAGAAATCCGTTGTCGTGTGTATGACATGTATTCCTAAACACGTTACGATTCCCAGAGAAGTATACCTTTCTTTTTTCTCCGTTTGCCCGTTTGAATGCAAGAAAAAAAGCTACGTCGAGGGACGTGTCGTGAAAGCAGATGATACAATTTTAAGGATATGTCTGTGCCCTAATTTTCTCTCATATTTTGCTGTTATTTGTTTATGGCTGTTTCTCACTCATAGCAATTGCTTTCTTGCAATTCAACGGACTAGCGGCATGGCATAGAGGAAGAGATAGGATAGGGGGCAGCAGGCAGCAGGCAGGCCGGGCGGCATCCGTGGCTCAGTATTGTTGGGTATTGTTGGTGGG
>NW_026267239.1:454728-455447 GCF_000697945.3 Frankliniella occidentalis
CCCCCCTCCACCCACCTCCCACCACTTTATCCGCCCGTCTTACTCTGAGCCCCCCACGGCGTGGAGACCCCAAAAGCCGAGTAAAGCGCTCATTTCATCACTTTTGTCACTGCTGAATGCCTGCTGCTAGGAAGGCGCGCGAGTGCATAGCCGAAACAACAGAGGGATGTCAAAGTCAAACGGCCCCTCTTAATGAAGTAGTTCCGGAGGGTTGATGCCGGAAGCGTTTACGCATCGCAGAGACAAGTTTGCCCACGAAACCAGGAGGAAACCCCTTCATCAGGGCCTTCGCAAACAGTTTCGTTTAGCAACCCAACCCACGAGTTCCAAGAAACTCCCATAACAGAAGGTAACCACGCTTTAAAATTGACGTAATTTGAGTAGTAGTTGGAGAGGGAGTAGGAGTGGGCCCCCTAGCAACACGCCCCCAATTGTTGTAGAGGCCCTTGTCTTGCTGCCCAAGCAGCAGACCCCGCACCACCCGCACCCTCGTCACCCACATCACAGCCCGCGTCGCGGCGACAGCTCTTCCCGGCCACATTCCTGCTCGCAACGCCATGGCGGCCCACCCGGACACGTTCTCACTCATCAAGAGGAAGATGGAGGTTGCCAGGAAGGTTGGGGTCGCCCATCATTTCTCGGGGCCGGCGACGGCAGCGGCAGCAAAATTTAAGGGCGGTCATCGTCGCGGCGATGATGCGAGACACCTCCGCTCCACT
>NW_026267239.1:461421-462027 GCF_000697945.3 Frankliniella occidentalis
GGGGGGGCGACACACGCGAGTAGAGCGCGCGCCCCATCTCTCTTCCACGCGCCAAGGTCGGCCCGATTCACTTTAGAACACAAAGGCGCGGCACATGTGCCCGAAGGGCGCGAGGGTGCTGTACGACGAGGATCAACCCTTCTAAAGGGCGGGGGCAAATTGGATCAGACGCGCGAAGTCAAATCCTACGAGACCACCCAATTTCTCTCGTTTTCTCGTGGGTTTTTTTTAGTATTATTCTTTTTCTGAACCATATCACCGTGAGCCTAAAACGGATTGGCGGAGCAGCGGAGCAGCGGAGCAGGGTCGCGCGTCGGGAGGCGTCAGTCATCGCGGAGAATCGAACTGCAGCCGGAGTACAGCCTGGTTGCAGCGGCCGTAGCGCAGCACGCGAACGGGTAGGGGAAGGGGGCGAAGGGAGCTCTGTCATGTCGGATACCGGGACAAAGAACGAAAAGTAGAGGTAAACGGAGTCCACCCACCCGCCCGTGACGCGTCGACACGTCCGCCTGAACTCTCAATGAGGGGTGCAACCCGCCCGTGCCCGCACCTGTTGATACCCGCCCCATCCCGGCTCGCCCTGTCCTACCGCGCCCGGCCCCACCC
>NW_026267239.1:465062-475689 GCF_000697945.3 Frankliniella occidentalis
TGGCCCTCAAAACAAGGCCGCCTCGATTGCCCCCGCCCGCCCCGACCCTCCCTGCCCTTCAACTGCCAGCCCAACTACGAAGAGTTGCGGGGCTTAAACCCCAAACGGCCTCCCGACGCGACCCGTCCCGCCCGTCCACCGCCCCGATGGGCCGTCGACGCCTCCTTAAAAGGGTCACGAGCACGAGGGCATCGCCGTGCCGGAGGATCGTAGCCATGCAAACTAGGAGTCGGTGTCTGGAGTTAAAGAACATGACATTACCAAATGAGTCATCAGCCTGTACTCTCACAAAGAGAAGCTGGGCAGTCTTGCTTTTTTTTTTTTTTTTTCACATCGGCGCCCAGCTATTGGTATAGGGGACAAACAGGGCGCGCCCGACGCGACTCGGCTCACTTAATCGGATATAACTGCTGTTCTTTCTGCTGTCCTGTCACTGGTTCCCCGGGCTCTGCCGGGCTTGACCGCAGGCACAGCTGCTACGAGCTCGGGCGCCTCCCGGACCCGAGGGCGGGCCGCTGGCGCGCGGCGCGGGAGGAGCGCGCGGCCCTGGAGCGGAGGGTGGCGGCCGCCAAGAGGGAGCACCGCGCCGAACTTGTCTTCAAGGCGAGGGAGCGCGCCACCCAGAAAGGCGTCAAGTTTGCTTGAGGTGAGGGGTGTTGGAGAGGAGAGAGACGAGTCGGTATACATTTTGCGGTTGTATTTTTTGGACTTGCCGGTCAGGCAAGAAAAATAAAAATATTTTTTTTGATTTTGAATGCACAAGGCTGTTAAATGCGACTTTAAAATTTCACATAATTTACAGTAAACAATTAATAGCATTTACATATGGTCATACTTAGGTCTAACTTTGTACATACAGATAAAATATATACAGTTATCAGTCAGGTAATCAAATTCTTAGAATTAAAAATGACTCATTTGGCTTTTGAAACCAATTTGCCTTGAAATTGGCAACTATAAAATACACATTTTAGCTTTTATTTACAAATGCGTAAACACATAAATGCATGAGGCTGCATATGATTCAAAGTGAACACAATATGAAAAAAAAAAATGTGTTGTCCATTTCTCCTAACTCTCTTCAAACCATTCATGTTTCTAAAAATATTTAATTACAAAATAAAGTTAATACTATGAAGATACAAATAGGTTGTCTATTATCACAGCACATACTCAACTCATGAGGAAATAATCTAATAAGGCCATCATAATACTTCTTTAAATCTCTCCACAGGCACATAAAAAAAATTAATATGGATTTATGGAAGGACATCAGACTATTATAAATCTAACAATAACGAATCAGAAATGAATGCATCTTCAAGGACGTTCTTAATTCACATAAGGGTGGTCATTAAAATCAGCTTCACTTAAAGCTAGAGGCGCTCGTTGAGCAGGGACGTTCGCGTAGTTAGCAGGAAGCTTCATATCCTGGGCAGGCCTTCGTCCAAAGGTACTGAAAGTGGGAGGAGGCATGTGGAAAATCAGTTCTAGCGGTTTTGGATAGCAAACGTCGCGCTGCTTTGGATAATTCACATAATTGTCCTGTGATGTGACAACTAAGTCAGGAGCAAAACTGTAGGTTGGATTCGAGAAGCCTGGCAGATTTCCCTGGTTTGTAGGTTTTAGTGGTGAGACCCTGCAACCATAATGAAACCAATGAAAGCACAATGCGACGGAAGCAATTAGCATTTATTAGTATGTGGTGTCCCCTCCCATGCTGAAAGCTGAGTCCAAGATGTTGAACAAATCCCCAAACATGACTATGAAGTATTAAATAAAATTACAGCATTACAGGTGAGTTTGAATATTAGTCATGCATCACTGAAAAGCTTTATGTAAAGGGAGCAAAATAATGCCACCAGACAAATACAGGAAGCCACACTACGAACACACACAAGACTTTAGTTTACCATAATATTCAAAAACTCCTATGTAATGCCATCCAACCCAAGAAGAAGAGATGAGTACCACAGATATCAAAGATTAGGCACAAAAAAGTTCCCAATTGTACTGTAATTAGGTTACTTGTTAGGTCAAAGTACCCACATATCCTAAATAAAATATTCACTTTAAAATAAAAAATATCCATATTCCTATTTTATAAATAATGTTTTTTATGTTTGTTTTTTAAATAAGAGAGAACACATTTATCCTGAAATAGAAAAAGCAACTTGGATGTCAGGAAGAGTTACATGGAGTTGTACCTTCCATTGATGAATAAGACTACCGCATTAGAAAAACACAGGAGATGGATTGAAAAGCATTGATTTCTTAACAATTCTAGCTAAGACTCCCAGCAACTAAAAACTGTCTTTTCTCCAAATGTTAATTTTTTGTCAGATTTATAGATAGTTTTGCAGTTACCTATGCTAGAAAGTTTTGCCATCAAAATTTATTTTTACATCATACTGTCATATGATACTGCTGAAATGTTAGAAAGTCATGCATACCAGCCACCATTTTTAGAACCAGTATTTGTACATTTTTTTAAAATCAAATCATGCCAGGAAAAAGACCCAGTCTAGAAAGACAAGAAATATTTGCAAGCTAGTTAAACAGACAGCATTCACAAAGAACATTTTTCATGTACCCAACTATCAGTGCTGAGGGTATGCATTATGTCACAAATCTCATTTATACCATTATTTGATTCACCAGCAGTTAATCTGCACTGATAGCGTAACAATACCAAAAACTAACCCACATGAAAAAAAAATCAGGCAAATGAATTAAGTGAAGCTTTACCTAATTAAAAGAAAAAGAAATGTCGTCGATGGGACTGCTGAACCGCTTGCTCGGCGGCCTGAACAGAAATACATCACAATCTAGAACTTTGTGCCTACCTTAATACTTTTCAAAATCAAAAATGGTACAGGGTGAAAAAGGGTCAACAGCCTATGCAGTAAAAGGAGGAAACATCATGCGCAGAACCATGCCCCACAACCCCAGGCAAGCTCTGCAAAAAAAATCTGAAAGCTGTGCATTGGTGTATGATTTTCTTGACTTTCTTTTTCTTGGAAATTGATGCACAAAGATCACTTGCATCATGAGCTTCTGTCAATGTGATATTTTGCTATGTTCACATCACTAGGACATCATTATTATTGAAAAATCCATACATACCTGCTATCACTAGCGTTAGGTATAACAGGCCTACTGCTTGGAACAGCAGTGTATTGACTCATGGCATCAGAGTCAGATTCATGGCCACTTGTTGAATCCGATCTTCTGCTGCCTTCACTAAGCATTGGCCTAAGTTCAACATGATCATTGGCCTCAGTATCTCGCAACTGCCGTCTAGCTTGTGGAGGAGTTTGAAACTTGAAGACATTACCACCATTGTTTCCTGATATTAAAAGTTTTCAATATTATAGATATAGGTGAACAATTGGTTAACTTGGGGCTATATATAACTAAACAGCTGTCATACCAAGTCTTGTTGGACTAAATATGGTGTTAAGTTCTGTAGGAGAAGGACTTTTCATTGTTAAATAGCCTGGTGTATTACTATCTGCTACCACCGAAGGGGCACCACGGGGAATATTTTGATATCTTTGAGGCTCTTCCTCTTCCTCAGGTGGTGCCACAACATTAGAATAATTTGGGGAGCTAAACATTCCCAAATAATCATTATGACCTGATTCATTCTGCCACTGGTTGTTCATTTGAATGTATGGCTCATTCAAATCAACATAATGCTGGAAAAAGAAAGATGCTATTGAATGACTCCACCAAAGATTTTAGACTTCATTAATTTGGAACTGCAATTTGTTCCAAGGAGGAACTATTTTTTCCTGCACTAAAATTACCTTTCGCACACCATCTTCCAGCATAGAACCTAATGTGTCGACTAGCTCTGTGAATGAAGGACGTAAAATTGGTCTGGCTTGCCAGCATTCCATCATTACTGTGTACCTGCAATGAAAACAAGCCTATAGAACAAATCTGTTGCAAAATGACAACATTTTAATATGAGATGTGGTGTAAACAACTTACAGGTCATCTGTAGCATATGGAGGCTTTTCCATTCGATATCCTTCTTCCAGTCTCTTGTACATATGTTCATCTGCTGCCATGCCTGTGTATGGTGTTCTTGCCAAAGTGAAAAACTCCCACAATACAATTCCAAATGACCAAACATCTGACTGTGTAGAGAAGATTCTATCCCTAATTGATTCTATCGCCATCCACTTAATAGGCAATGGCCCCTGAAAATTTATCAACACAATGTGTTACATAAGAACATATTTTCATTTGAAAAGACCAGAACTATCATACAAGAATGTGTGCAAAATTAGAAACTTACATTTTCTTTCTTTAAATAATTTTCATCCTTGTATACACTCTTAGCTAACCCAAAGTCACATATCTTGATAATATTATTGTCAGCTAGTAAAATATTTCTTGCAGCTAAGTCTCCGTGTAGCACCTAAAACAACATTATCACATAGAATTAGTTTTGATTCTCTTTTGCTGTGCTCTGCTGTACATTATAAATAGTGTAAGAACCAAATAATTAATTTTAACCAAAAAAATTACCTTGCGACTTGCTAAATATTCCATACCCCTAGCTACTTGGAAAGCGTAACAAAGGAGATCTCTAGTGCTAATGGGATTAACATTTCCTTTGTAGTCTCCTTTGTAGTTAGATCTCCAATCTGGTTGATGGGAGTTGTTGCTCATTAGGAACCCTTCCTCCCCACCTGTGAGAAATACAATAATTTTTCAAATAAGCATGAATGTAATTTTGTTTGTTCTCTTCCAGTTACTACGATCTAATAAACAGGAAACTTAGTAAAAATTTTAGGATGATTGACAAGGCACGCACCTGTTGGAGTCATGCAAACAAATGTAGCTTCAGTCGCTCCTGTGGCAAAATTTTCTGATGTATCTGACTGACTTCTGTAATCTGCTCTAGATTCTGAAGGTCGAAAGTCTCCCTTGAAGGAATCCGATTGGCTGTTGGAGAAGGAAAGGGCTGCATAATTCAACCTGTCAATGTTAGTGTTAGTAAGAGACAGAGAGAGCTTCAATCCAGAACCGGAAGATAAAGGAAAAGAACGCTTCATGCATTGTGCAGTAGAAAAAGGGACTATCTCATAAACCTGTCAGCCGTCACCAAAGAGGTTTCTAAAACCCATTCACCTTTTCCCTTATTTATTGTACATCATATAGGAAATCAGAGATGCAATATGAGTACATGAATCTCAGAAAATTTTGTTTCAGACTATAAAGTTTGTTAGTTTGTTTGAAATTGTTTAAGATTTACAGGAAAATAGGTAGATAAATAAACCATAATGAAATACCATACCTGTTGCGCCCATTAGGAAAATTAGCAAGAGACTCAATTCCTCTTGATGAATCAATTAAACCTGTCTCAGGGTCAATCTGATCTATAAATTTATTACGATGTTTCATCAGATAATTGTGTAGGTTACCATACCTACAATACTCAACAATAACTAAGAGTTCCACTGCAAAGATTAAAGCAGGAAAATTTGTTACTAATTGAACAAAAGATCTTTGTCTCACAGACAGTTCATAATAAAATAATTTTCACTCACTTTTGTTGAGACCTTTAGTGCATGCTCCTAATAAATTCACAACGTTAAGGTGTCTTCCTAAATGAACCATTATTTTTAGTTCCGACGCAAGAGCTTTAATAATAGCACTATCAGCTGTTTTTTTGACCATCTTTACTGCTACTGGGGTAACATGTTCTCCTTCATTGATTCCAAATGCTTCAGCCTTCACAACAACTCCAAATGCACCCGATCCAAGGGTTTTACCTGAAAATGAATTAACTTGTGAAATAAATAAATAAATCATTAAGAGACATTCTTTACTTTCAGCAAAACTAAAATTAGTTTACCAAGTTTTAATTTTTCACGTGGAAATTCAAATTTTCTGTCATACGGTAGCAGTTCAGCTTGATCCTCAACACCTAAATCCATGTTCAAATTTTCTATCGCACCCTCCTCAAAGTGCATGAGACCAGCTTGTGTAAGTTGCTGGCGAAGTTTCTGGGGGGAATTTTTTCAAAAATATTAGCTAGCTATTTGATTATGAAGTAAAGATTTCTTTGTTCTCATGTTAAAAATAACATACCTGCTCTCTTTGAACTCTAACAAATAAATATATGATGATAGCCAATAACAAAATAGCAAGACCCAACAAACCCACAACTAGTCCCACATTCACACCTTTTGGCTTATCTGTAAGAAAAACAAACAAAAATTTACAGTACAAACTGGGAGAATGTTAAAAATAAAAATATTGTTTACTTACCTAAAAGACTAAAAGTTATAGTTCTTTTAGCTGTGCCAGCTCTGTTTGTAGCTACACATGTATATTCTCCATCATCCTCTTTGGTTACATATTTAAATTCCAATACCAATCCATTTTCCAAAATTTCAATGTTGTCCTTAGGTGTTACGGGATTTTTTCCCTACAAAAATGTGTTTAAGTATTGTTATTACTAAATTGTTGCTAAAAGTAATTTTGAATCAGAACTTTGCAATTTTTACCAACCTTTAGCCAGGTTATTTGTGGTGGTGGTAATCCCACAGCATAACAGTAAAGTGCTTTGTTTTGACCTTCTGTCAATTCTTGCACATCACCTTTTAGATTGGTTCTGTTAAAAACGGGAGCAATCATACCTGTAGAGAAATGAGAAATATATTAAGAGCTTCCCACAGTTAATTGATGCCATATTTGCACAAACAGTATAAGATTTCTTTGGCATACCAGAGACATTTAACATAATAGACTTCTCATGTATCAAGTCAGCTTGAATAGGTTGAGCTACACAGGTATAGAGGCCTTGGTTTGCCTTTGTAACATTGCTGATCTGTAGTCGACTGTGCTTGGATAATTTAGTGCTCGTTGTTGATAAGCGTACATCTGTGAATTCAAAAATTTTAATACATTGAAAGGTTTAAAATAGTATGGAATACTAATCAACATACTATATGTTGAGCAGACTAAAAGACTCACTGCTATTTTCCAATAATGGATAGTCATTGAATTTCCAAACAATGTCATCCGGGTAAAGATGTTTGGATACACTGCAATTGAAGTCAAGATTTTCTCCTTGAACAGTGAGATTGTTCCCATAAAGATAAAAGCCTTGTGGAACATCTGTTTTTGACAAAAAATGTTGTTGTTAGTAGATTTCACTTTTTTTTCTTGTTGCAAAAAATATCTAAACATCATTTTGAGTACCTGTCACATAAAGTTTAACTTCCTTAGCCTGACAATTGTTGAAATAATCACAAGCTTCAGCTTGTATTATTCCTGAGCGGGTGGCGTTAATTGTCAGCTTTGAATGGACTTGAACCTTTCCAATGACCACATCTTCAGATGTCTAGAAGTAACAAAAATACAAAATAAGATATTCAATAGCTTAAAAAAACAAAACAAATTAGTACAGGATTAGTTAAAATTCTCACATTCAATTCTTCACTTTCTTCACAATGTTCCAAAACTTGAAAGTTACAGGGTCGAAAACTCCACTTAAAATAAGGTGGTGGATTACCCAATACAGAACACTCAATTTTTGCTATTTCGTTTACTATGTAAAAAGGCTCGACAGATATATTAAAGTCAGTGGGACCACCTGAAATTGATTTCAAAGATTTAAAAATTAAAAAGATAAGATACATGGATGAATGTTCCTGTTTTCATTCACTAATTTTCTTCAGAGTAGATGCTTACCCGTCACATCTAAAAAGAGATCTACAGATTTGCTGCTTCCTTCATTGACAGCTTTCAGTTTATATACACCTGTGTCCTCAATGCTAGGGCTCTTGATAACTAGCTTTGTAATATCAGGTTCCCGATAGACATCAAATTTACTATCGGACACAATCTCTCTATCTTCAGGACCCACATCTTCATACCTGTGTTAATGATCAGCAAAACAAAAATTTTAAAATTGAATTATTATTCTTGTTTGAAGTGTTAATCTTCTGAAAACTGACCAAATTAGTTGAGGTTGAGGGTGTCCTGAATAATACACAATCCATTGAACTGTGGAATGGGATCCTGCCTTGATACTAATATTGGTTTTGCCATGCTGGACTGTCAGGTTTATGTAGGAGTCATGAGGTCCTGGAAAAATGAGATTTATTAGTACCAGATTCCAATTTTTATAAATAACGAGCTAGAACATATCTTACCTAGGACACGTATGAACTTTTCTTCCATTTTCATATTTACATGATCTTTGGAGGTACACTTGTAATAACCCTCATCACTGGACTGAACTCTTTGTACTGTTAGTGTCTTTATTGCCTGACGACCATCTAAGGCAGGATCTGTCACTTCTCTTAGTCCACTTTCAACAATACGACCTGTCTGTAAACCCAACAACCATATAATTACACTAGACCATTTTCCTGAATATACTAATTTTCTCTTTAATAGTGATGATCCAAAAATATACTGACCTCTTTACCTTGCTGGTCTGGTACTGCCCACTCTAAATCCACTGGTATCCCAGTATATGGCACAGAACAGTTCAATTCCAAAGTGGACCCAAGAATAGCATGGTAGGGAAGAGAGTGTATATGGGGTGCATGAACATCATCTGAAACACCTGTAAATACAGTGTTTGAAATTGATTGTTGAAATTTATGAAACGTGAAACAATAATAGCGTACAGCTTAGAACAGCAAAACAACAGTGGTTCACTAGCAGAAAGAAAAAGTTTCATTCACAGCAAAAGCCAGCAGATGACCAGAAAGGGTTTTTAAAAGAGTTTTCTTGTACTTACAATAATAACAAGATATTATATTTTTAAGAAAACAAAGCATCCTAATCAATTTGGTAGGTAAGTCGACCACAGTTGTTTCATTGTATAAAATGTTTTTTAGAATAGAAAGGGCATTAGGGGAAGAAGCAAAAAAAAAAGTTGCAAGTCACATGCTAGAACCACAAACCACCACCATACACATTTTTACTATCTTATTCAGGAGCAAAATCCTGGAATTAACTTTAAAAGAAGCATAAGAGCATTAAAAATAATGTATTAGTTTAGTTAAACAAATTAGGACGGTTTAAAGCGGCATCCAGCATTTCACGAACAAACTTTCAGTAAAATTTCAGACACAGAGCTTTTACTGTGTGAGAATTCTTTGAAAAAATTTAAGTTTACAACTTTACACTGCTGGAAAAGCCTTGCCAGGAGTTCCTCAGAAAAGCCCTATCCTTACTTACTATGAAAATAGGGCAGGACCTCAACTATTTGAGTTGAGTTTTTAGAGCCCTTTCTAGCAATGCAAATCACCTCCCCAGATTCAATCATATTGGGATTTACATAAGTGAATCCAATCTTGGGATCAAAAGTAACAACATTATCTTCCACGAATATCTGTAAAAAAGCAAACAATAAAACCTTTTAAAATGTCCTAAGTGTACTGTGGCATCCTACATTTTGACTGCAACAATCGTTCTGAAAGTAAAAGTAACATAAAATTTTTAACTAGTGCAGGATGGTGGTTTATTAAAAATAAGTAATAAGTTATGGGACAGTAGAAGCACATACAGAACATATAACAATCATTTGAAAATGCAAATGCAGTAAAGCAGAATAAGGATGCCATATTTAAAAGCAAAGCATGCAATGGAAATTTCTTAAGCATGAACCATAAACAAAAATTTTTTTCATTCAGCAAGCTCATAAACTGTCAGTTCATCATAGATCTGAATGAAATATCCAGTAAATTGAGAATATTTCAGTGGAAAAAAGAAAACGGGGTCTCATGCAACAGTCCAGCCATTCCACAGAGCTCATGTTTGATACAAACACTGATTGTGTGAAGATGATTACGTACGCATGACTTTAACGAAGAAATCGAGAGTTTTAGTGCCTGCTGCGCAGGTGTACAGAGTGTCTGACAGATTTTTTTCCTGAATTATAAAGCCACGATGAGGATCAAATCTGACCAATGAACCATTGGTGCTATAGATCTGCAAGATTATTTTTACAATTTGTACATGTTTTTAAAGCAACAATTAAACATCAGTCACTGCCACACAGAAATTTTGTAAAAATAATAATATTGAACCAAAAGCACCACATATAAAATTAGAGCTCCAAATATACACTTTTCCACCAAGCCGTAAAAGGGGAAGCTAGGGTTATCTTTCAGAACCAAAGCCCAGTGATGCTGCAAAATGCAACAAAGACCCAACACTGTCACAAAGGCCAAAAGAGAAAAGTACCGTAGGAAAAATTAACAATATGCCCATGATTGAAACCAAAAGACGCAAATAAACAAAAGCCTAGAATTTAAGGTATGTCAAATAATAAGTGCGCAAAAGATGAATTGTAATTAGTCAAAAATATAACAAGTTTATGTATTAGAATAAGACTCCAAGTATTTACAGCTTTTCACATGTTTTACTTAATCTCATTCTTTTTCAGGCATGCCATTGGTTGGAAAGAACGTCATTATTTAAAGTGATACATACCTCCTCTGAATCTTTCATGAGAGTCACTGTTATATTGGGAGCTGTAGGTCTACAAGGTATGACAAGCTCCCCTTCAGAACTGGGCTGCACAATTACCAAGTCATCATTAACTAGAAGTTCATTATCATCTGGAATCAAAAATTTATTT
>NW_026267239.1:480029-484026 GCF_000697945.3 Frankliniella occidentalis
GGGGCGGGGCGGGGCCGGTAGGGCGCGGCGGCGGCCTGACTCACCGCGGCGGGGATCCTCACACCTCACTGATTATCGAAGGGACGCGACCGTACGTCCTGCGAGACAGTTCATTCATTCGATTCATCCTAGCCCAGGTGGTTGCGTTGGCACGCACACTTCATGCACACCGCGAGAGTGTACGCGTGAGGACGGGACGGGCGAAAAAGAAAAGAAATCCGAGAGGGCGGGGGCGTTTGAGTCCGAACCGTGGCGGTTTTTACGATCCGCGCAGTTTGGGGCACGCATAAAGCTGGCGAGCTCTCGCGGTGCTTGCCCCCGGCCCGGCACGCCCGCGCGACCAGCGCACGTGCACGCACGTGTCGCCGGGTGTTGCGGGGCGTGTCCCACACGGTCACGGGCGTGCGCTGCGTGCCCAGGCCGAGCCGGCAGAGCGAAAGCGACATGGCGATGGCGGCGGTGAGAGGGAGGCTCGCGCGCTCGGGCCTTCTCCTCTCGCGCGCCGCGCCTGCTCTAGAGCCTGCTCGCTTGCACCGCTTGCACTCTCGCGCTCGGCCGAGCAGATCCGAGCCCTCCTACACTACGCCCCTACCTCACGCCCCGTCCCGCGCGGATCCGTACTTTCCAAACGCGGCAAACCAGCCAAGTGCAAGGATGGACCAGACAGCGTGGCGCGAGTCGGCCCAGCACGCACATTCAGGCCGCGTCTTGAGTGTCACAGTTAGCTCAGCGAGTTGAAATACTAGTGCGGTGAATGCATTAATTAATATGAAGTGGTCTCCCACTCACTCGGTAAATACCGCTTCTGAGACCACGTTTACCCATTTTACAGAGATTCCAACGAGTGCAGGGGCCAAAGCGCTACGGTATGGGGGCGTGTGACCACATGGTGGCCATGTCGGTCATGTCTCGTTTTCGAAGTGTTTCCTGGCAGTGTGCCGGGCGCGGGGCATGGCGGGGCATGGCGGGGCGGGCGGGCGGTTCCGACCGGGGGCCTAAATGGCACCACAGCACGACAACAAACGAACAGATTCGCCTCAATGAAGATGGGCACGGCGCGGAGCGACGAAGGAGCGTGTGGAGGAGTGAGCTTCTGCGCCTTCGACACCACTCTGACAAAAAAAAGTCCAGGTTGTTTATTTACTCTGAATTTTGTTTTTAAGGTTGTCAATTTATTCTGCATTTTATTATTTTTAAGGGCATTGGTGTCACATTTCAGGCTACGCGCTGACCGAGTCAGTGAGAAGGCAAGACATTGTACAATGCCCCATATCGACGGCCTAATGAGGTCAATCAGGGGAATGCACGGAAACTAGGCCATCATCGTCTTATGGAGCCTTCACCATAGCAAGTCAGCTGTATCTAACGCACATAAACGGTCAACATAACATCCTACACTCATGTAGTCATATAGTCATGAAAAACATATATTGAGATCACAAATTATTAAACAGGAAAGTTCAACAAGTTTTAAGCAAAAATAAAAATAAACTCCAAACTTCTCTCATTTTTTTCTGGTATATATAATTTTGTCGCGTTTGAACGAATGTATCCACCCCCGTTTATCGCCGTATGGAAGTTTCGTTTTTTTCCTTCGTCAGTTTAGAACGCACACATACTGACAGCAGCCGACCGGATGCACTGGATGAATGGCAGCGCTGCGCATGTTACTCACAAAACCGTATCTTTCTGGGAATGAAAACCGATATCATGTCTTTGCAAACCATGTCTTTGCAAACCATGTCTTTGCAATGCGAACACCGGCGAACACACATTTTACAAGGATTTCTGGCAGCTTGCAAAGAATAGTGTATTTCGACTAACGGAGGAAGAAGAATAGCGGGTAGAACATAAACGTTACCGATTGGCCGAGAGCTTCCCAGCTTCCCGCCTCTACGTCACGCCGGTAGTGGGGGTAAGCGCTCGGCCAATCAGGAACCTTTCTGTTCTACCCGCTTTTCTTCTTCCTCCGTTAGTCGAAATACACTATTGGTTCGCATTGCAAACAAAAAGCTTGAAAATTCTTTGCAAGGTTGTAAATTATTCTAGTTCGCAACGGTTTGTAAGCAGTTATCAACTGTTGAAGAATGGCGTAACCAGCCACCACCCTTTTATGAGAGAAAGAAACCGCGTCGAAAAGCTTTGAGTTTTGCAACGTGAATATTGTGAGCCGCCCAAACGCGCACCTCGCCGCCTCCTATCTCGCCGCTATGATAACGCGCCCTATCACGAGGCGCCGGTCGTGGCGGTTACCCTGTTAGAGAGAAAGTACGCTCCAAATGAAAGTATATATGTCCTTCGTCCAGTGATGCGCGCTCGTTTGCCTACTCCATTCGTCCGTAAAGGCACCATGGCCCCCTGCACCCATTGGCAAAGTATGCTACCCACCAACACTGTAGCGCATTCAAAGATACGCCCGATAGACTTGCTTCCTGTGAGTATACAGGGTGGTCCACAGACCACTTCCTTAATTTGCTTACACTGTACCACATGCAGGCGTGCGTGCAGGTTGCATACTCGCACGGGGCCATAAGGCGCTACGGTGAGCGCCAGTAGGCAAGCCCTTCCCGCACGCCCGAATGCCCTATAGCATTTAATGTTACAGTTTGTGCAGACCGAGGGAAGCTAAGCGGCTGTATACTGTTGCGCCGGTCGCTCTTTGTTTTCATATCGCGAGCTATAACTATCGCCTTTACGACAAGATGTCGAATTCTGGTGACGACATATCTCTAGCAGATGATACACCGCGCTGTTCAGTCCTACTTCGGAAGCGTCACACATTGTGGCGCACTTTGTGGGGCTGTCCGCCTTCGCCAAGTTCCAAAATCAGACTGTTCACTGCAGACTAACTACTTACTGCAGCTGGTAACATTTACCCGAGCATTTACCCATACCTGATGAGAACATCAGCTAAGACTAGCTAAGCTAACTTTTTATTTTTCGTGCAATTGCTCACATGCTCACGGTGGCGTACATGATCAAGATCAGGGCAAAACACCGCCCACGGCAGGGCAGGTGGCAGGTGTGTGGGTACACACATCGCACAACAATGTTTTCGCCAGCGTGTCGTTGGTGTCATTCGTCCGTTAACAACAATAACGCGCACTTCCGTCCTCGGGAGTGCGGTCCGGTGCGGTCTCGCAGGTTCGCAAACAATCCGCTCCCAATACAAAGAGACGCATATATAGCAACTTCCTCAAACGGGAGTAAAAACTGAGTAAAACGTGAGAGATGGAGTGAAATGGGGGGGGGGGGAGAAGTGAACAAGGTAAGAAGTGACAACCCTTCATCGCCAAAGCCGTCGTTATTCCACGAAAGGAGAGAGCGGAAGTGATACCAGAAGAGAGGAACGTGAGATGAGAGAGCCGACTCGCTCCCCACACCTTCCGTCCGGTTGCGGAGTGCAGCCGCGGCTGTGTGAGTGACTCACGCTCGCACGGTGTAAATGCAGCCATTAGGTTGCTGCGGCGGCGCCGGGCCGGGTCACCCAAAACGAGGAAATGATGGGGAAGCTAGTGGCAAACAATGCCCGTAAAGCTGAAAAGAAGAAAGAATCATGCGAAGAGTAAGTAGAAGTCACTGTTTGACGGCTGTACATACATTTCCCCGTTCATCAATGCGAACGCCCAACTTATTTCGGCCCCCAAACTAGCGACTTCCATTTTCACATATTATTCCCCATACTCTTCTTCTTGTCAGCTTTACTGGAATGCTTTATTTTATTGAAGTGTCGCCACGACGGGACAGCGGGCAGCACAGCAGTTATCCGACAGCAGGACGGCGAGAGGAGGACGAGCAGGGAGTGGCCAAGTGCATGTCGCGGGGACAGGCAGACGCCCTGCCACGCCCCGCCACGCCCCGCCACGCCCCGCCACGCCCCGCCACGCCCCACCACGCCCCACCACGCCCACGCACGCGTGCTGAGGTTCGGGCCGCGGGTCCGAGGCGCAGCTCGGCATGCGAGGCATGCATGCAACGCAAGTCCGATGCTCCGGCA
>NW_026267239.1:488086-500176 GCF_000697945.3 Frankliniella occidentalis
GGGGGGGCTGCTTTGCACTCTGTGCCGGTTCTTGGGTGGCACTGCAAACACTTATTATTTTGTTTCCACGAAAAGTAGACCGAGTCGCTGAGCTCATAGACGTACATACGTGGTGAAGGCCCATATGACAACGAGACGTTGCAAAATTTTTACTTGGAAATACGCCCAACCAAGAAGGTCCCCCAACTGCTCACTGTGTTCACTGAGGCGGAGGGGTGCACTTCTCATACGTGTTGCGGTAAAAGCCCCAACGCCAACTGCGCACATATTCCACATACTTTATAGAAAGTCTCAAGAATAGCCCACCCGTTGACCGAAGCGGAAGGGTTTGGTTTATCACACAGGCATGTGCAGCTGGCTGCCGCAACCCACACCGGGGGTCAAGGCCGGGCCGCGGCCTGCACGCGTAAAGTGTCAATATACCACGAAGACAAGTCAGCGCGCTACACGGCCAACAAAACTGGTCCATCTCCGAACACTCCACCCACCCGCGGACAATAGTGGTGTGTATATTGCCGCTAATGACCACGATGACCACAGCCGTTTATCTCAGACCCATCCGCCATGACCACATTATGGTGGCGCGACATTCATAGGGCAGTTGTCAGAAAGGCATTACCTCGCTGTATACGTAGTAGAAGTAGTTGGTTCAATATAACGTGGTACTGTACCACAGTCTTGTTGTTTTATTCTCATTAGCCCTGGCGCTGACGCTGACCACGCCCAGCTGTTTGAACACCCCGTGTCCCGTGTCCTTTCCCACCCGACTCGACGACCCCGAGCCGGCTGCAAGAGCGGGTTGCAGGTGTCCAGGGCTTGCTTGACCAGGAGCGTGGTCGGAGGAGCTCCCCGAAAACGTTCTTCCGCCCCGACCCCGACCTCCCACCCTCTGTTGACTGTATAGAGGGCACTTCGGGGACCTCTCCGACGTCTCCGATCTGCCTCCAGCTGGGTGACCGGCGCGCGGTGGGGCGGCAACGACGCGGTGTGCCTGTGGCGTGCCTGCGGCCTGGGTTGCGCGGCACCTTGTTTTTGACGTCAACTCCTCGCCCGGGGCTTTACCCGGCCGGCCTACGCCACTCGGTCAAGAGTTTTCCCGCGAACAGCAAAAGGCGCGGCCGCCCCCCGCGAGCCCCGAGGGGCTTATCCGAAGGAAGTGTAAAGAACAGCGGCGGTCTGCCGCGATGCCCGCGGGGCCATATTGCGGCGCACACACGCCACAGAATGTGCGCCATCCTTTAGCAGACAGGCGCGCGTGCCCGCCCAGATCATCAAGCACGTTCTACATAATTATTACGATGATCGTAAAGCGGCCGCAGAGCACAGTGCAGCCGCCTGCAGAAGGCGCTCCCACCGCCGCCTCGAGGTAGGCAGCCCATCGCGCGCGCGCGCGCCGCTCAGGCCTACCGCCCGCCGCCCGGGCTCCGGCCGCACGGCCGCGCACGGCGGCGGCTGGCGGCGTGCGTCCCTGGTCGAGGACTCGTGCACTGGTGGCACTCGGGACACCCCACACAACACTTTTACCGAATATATTTGCCTCGTTTGCGGCCGGGGTCAGCTCGTTGCGCGTTCATTGCGACGCCGTAACAACACTCGTGTAACACACGCCGGCGGTCATGAAGCGGTTTTTATTTTTTTTTCGGTGCGGAAATGAAACTTAGGGTAATGGAGAGCGGCCGTGCGCGGGCGGAGAGCGCTTAGAGAGCGCGCCGGAGCAGCGCAGCTAAGCGCAGCGCACGGCGCAAATGGCCGCGGCTATAAAACGCTAACCCCCGAGTCCACAGTGGTTCAGTTTGTCCGGCCACGACATCACTGCCGCCATGGAGAGCCTGTCGCACCCCGCCGTCGCCGTGCCGCTCCTGGCGCTCCTGTCGCTGGCCCTCCTGACCCCGGGGACGAGCGCCTGCGTGAGTTCGAGATTCGAGACGACGGCATCCTTCGTGCTATTTCGTCCACCAGGATGCGGCGTGGGCCCTTTTTGAGCCCTGTATTCCGCAGGAGAGCAAACAAGATTCTTACATGGGTGCGTTTGTCCTCTTTCCCCCAACAGAATGGCTTCCGACTGGCGGTGAAGAAGGCCGACACCAAGTGCGCCGACGGCTCGCCCAGCGTCCTCACGATGCGGGACTTTAGCGTGATGCTCACCCCCGACTGCAAGTTCGTACCCAAGGGGTGCGTCAAGGCCAACAAGAAGTTCGCGCAGGCCGAGGTGAGGACGTGGATCAGGTGGTGACTGTCGTGCCAATCTTGTCGGGGTGCTGATGTTCTGACTGAACCGCGTGTGTTCGCAGGTGTCCTACGTGATCAAGTCGTCGACCGGCGTGCCCCTCGCCGAGGGTACGAAGAACGCGTGCGAGGCCATGGAGGAGGCTTCCAAGAACCGGGATGCCATCATGATGATGGACATGTTCCAGCTGCCCAAGAAGTGCCCCGTCGAGGAGGTGAGTGATAATCTGTTGACAATCACACTTTCGTAAAAATCTGTTCTTGTTGCTAATTTACCATAAACACTATTCGACAGGGTGAGAAATGCGCGGACGGCAAGACGGTCGACATTTCGCAGTGGAAGGACAAGCTGACACCCGGTGGCATCAAGGCAGAGGTGAAGATCAAGCACGAAGGGGACATGGTGTCCTGCCTCAACTTCGAAGGAGCGCTTAAAAAGTGAGCGCGCGGCAAACACGGTCCGAACAATCCGTCAATATTCGAATTGAAATAACGCAGTACCAATGATGTTTTCCCTAGAGTATTAAAGACAATTCTAACAATAATCAAGTGTCTGTTCTTTTTGAAACACGACCAGAATAAACCCATTTCAGTGTTTAATTTGTTTTCAGAGCAGGACTCACATACCAGGTGGCTGACTCACGCCGCGCTCTCACGGAGTTATACTGTACCGCATGCGCGCGTGCGGGCGGGTTGCCTACCTCTCACGGGCCCGCGGGGATAGGCAAACCCACTCGCACGCGTGCATGCGGTATAGTACAACTACGGCACTGAGCGGCGTGGGTCAGCCACCTGGTATAGTAGCTTTAGCAGAAGCGAGTTTTGATCATGGCATTCCCCGGTAAGCCCGCGCACAGTGGGATACCCCTACCTAATGACAGTGGGTCCTTCGCACGTGTTTTAGTTTCCGACCGAATGGTTGCGCGTAGCGCACAAGCTCCATGGAGACGCCAGTTACTACCCAACATATTTTTGAATAGTACAACATAACACGAAATGTGAACCTCTCTTTTAAAACGGAGAGTCCTCATGCCAGCGCACCACGCGCACGCGCTATTTGCAGCGGAGTGGCACTCCGAGGCGTTATTTACACGCCACGCTTCAGTCCACCGTACCGCAGGCCCGCAGGCCGAACTCCGCTGCTGGCCTGCCTGTCCGTCAATTTGTCGTCTGTTGTGTGTGTGTGTATCTTTCAGAGAGATTTGTTATCACTGAAAATAGTTTCAACATTTCATTTTCATCCACCACTCATCACTGCCTCTACGATGGGGATGCTTCTACTACCCGGTGGGTTCATTTACCTTTGTGGGAGTGGAAAAGAGGGCATTAGTTCACTATTCTTTGCTCTGCCTCGCTCATGAATATGTTTTGATACGCCTATTATCATCTTCCTAAGAAATTCACATTTCCTTGACTTGTGTCATGTGTTAAGGAGAGTTATGAGTAAACCACGAGCCGGTTTTTTATGTACCGAGTGAGATCAGTTAACTGGATTTCTTTCAAATGGATCATTAACCCCAATATCTCATTTCAGACCGGACACAAAGAAGTCAAAACAAACAATTACAAATCAATCGGCCCGTTCTCTTTTCTATTCATTTTTTTACATCCAGTACAATACATGTGCCGTTAAGCATGGCTTTTATCTTCTTAAAGATGCTAATGTGCAATTATCATTTTCCGGTTTGCAGTCTTGTGCTGGCATGCATTTTGTGATTTTATATAATAGGTTAGGAAAACTGTTCAGTTAACTTTTTGTAATGAAACTATTTCAGTGTCTTGTGATCAATCTTTGATGTAACATTTAACCACATTTAACTTATCTCCAAGATTTGATTGTGTGTGTCTCTGACACTAAATTCAGTATTCAGATCTTTGTATCTTCTATGAAAAGAAAACATTGCTTATGTTCTTGTTTTGAATGAATTTGTCGTTTAAATATGATTGTGAAGAGATTTTAGCATTCTTGTGTTTTAGTTTTCTCTGTACCTAGCCCTTTAGTCAAAATAGCTCACTGGCAAAGAGCCAGGTGCTCCCACCTGAAGTTGTGCGTCAGATGAAGAAACAGCCTCCTTACACTAACACTGTCAAAATCTTATTAAACTATTACTTCCCATTTTATAATTCTGATAAAAAACGTCAAATAGACTAGACAATTATAAGATAATATTTGACTGTTTATCTTATATATTATGACCTTAATTGAAAGAATAGATAACAGATCCACTGCATAAAGGTTATTTATGGTTTTTGGTCATGGTTTATGCAACTAAATCAGTATTTTTTGCAATGTATGTCAACGGAAATTTTCTAGATCACAGAGGGCAGGAATACTCTTAGGTGATACAGCCCTTGAATCTATTTAGTTCTTGTACTTGTATGAAATGTTAATAACTGTCTCATATGTCATAATAACTTTCAAAATAACTTCTGCACTTTTTCCATTTTTACTTTGTACTGTCAGCTTTATTTATAAACCCATGTTGCGTCTTTTCTGTCCTCAGGCTAAATCAATGTGATGATGAGGACTCAAAATTTTTCCTCATCTTGAAATGGTGCGCAGCACAATTTAACCATCAATCTTCCTAAATTCCTTTTTTTACACCCCTATTTTTTAATTATCCACAATGGGTGCATGTTGTAGTAAACACAATTCTGACTCAGGCAGACAGTCAGGTATGTAATTTGCTTTCCTGGCTAAAAAGATGCTTTGTGCAAACAAAATTAATCCTCCTAAGTGTTCCTTCCTTTTATCTTAATTTCTGACAATGCTAAACCTTTTCTTTTAGTTTTACAACATGGCTACAAGCTTAATGAAACAACAGACCTTGCCGCACATCTGGGCAGTGTTGGCACTTTGGGAAGTGAGCCAAGGTACATACAGGAACCGAATCGCGTTATCCTGGGTATTGGCAGTGGGAAAAGGCAACAGGGAGTGGACATCATCAGAACACCCACCACACCATGTAAGTATCATACCATCAAATCATTTTATTTTTCGCCTGAAGCTTTTGTTACTAATGGGCATTTATGCGATGTTAAATGTTTTATTTTCAATGTATCAGTTCATCCTAATGCTGGCACTAAAGGCCGTGTTGTTGTTGCTGTCTACAATTACACCTCAAGAGAAGCTGCAGACCTTTCTTTTGCAAAAGGAGATAGAATGGAAGTAATTGATGACAGGTAATTGATTGTGGTCTTCCTGTATGTTTTAACAGTTTGCTTATCAAACACTAAAATGACAATTTCATTCATTTTTGCAGCGAGTCGGATTGGTGGAGAGTCAGACACATTCGCACAGGAGAAGAGGGCCTTATTCCCTGGAACTTTGTTGCTGAAGAGAAATCTGTTGAGAGTGAAGAGTAAGGATTTTAAGTTGTTTTTTATCTCCTTTTAGATATGTATTTAGACTAAATTGTATTGTTTTCTTCTCCATAAAAAATAGCTGGTACTTTGGAAAAGTTTCACGCAAGGAAGCAGAGAAGCTTCTTTTAGCTGATGAAAACACACGTGGGACATTTTTGATCCGTAACTCAGAGCACAATCCCAACGGATTCTCACTTTCTGTGAAAGATTGGGATGAGAATCGTGGGTACCACGTTAAACATTACAAGATCAAGCCATTGGACAACGGAGGATATTACATTGCAACCAATCAAACTTTCTCTACTTTACCTGCTCTTGTTCTTGCTTACACAAGTACGTTTTATGCCAGAGTGCATCTACTGTATTTTAATTCTCAATTTAATTACAGTATTCTATCAATCTCACATTTATTTATAATTTATTTTTAAATCCAACTTTTCAGAGAATGCTTTAGGTTTGTGTCATGTATTATCTCGTCCTTGCCCAAAACCCAAACCGCAGATATGGGATTTGTCTCCTCTCTTAAGAGATCAGTGGGAAATTGACCACAATGAAATTCAACTTATACGGAAGCTTGGGCAGGGCAATTTTGGTGAGGTGTGGTATGGTAAGTACTCTATACTGTTGAAATGTTACAAAAGATTGAAAGTAACCAATTTCACCTTGTATCTTTACATTTTTTTTTCATTCAACAGGGAAATGGCACAATAATATTGAGGTTGCTGTCAAAACATTGCGACCGGGTACAATGTCTACAGCAGCTTTTCTTCAAGAAGCTGCTATAATGAAGAAGTTTCGGCATGATCGCTTGGTTGCACTTTATGCAGTATGTTCTAAGGAGGAACCTATCTATATAGTGCAGGAATATATGAACCGAGGAAGTTTGCTAGAATTCCTTCGCAATGGGGAAGGAAAAGACCTTCAATTTGGTGACTTGCTTTATATAGGAGCTCAGGTCGGTACATTGCTTATCATTTATAATCCATCCATATTATGTGTACCAAAGTAATTTATACATAGTACTTTGTTTATTAGGTTGCAAGTGGAATGGAATATTTAGAAGTAAAGCTACTGATACACAGGGACCTTGCTGCCCGCAATGTCTTGATAGGAGACAATAACATGGCAAAGATATGTGATTTTGGTCTTGCACGAGTTATAGAGGATGATGAATACTGCCCTAGACAAGGTATATGAAGCATAAGAAATTGACCAAAATAGTGCTCATGATTGTTGCAAGATAACTGACATTCTGTTTTGAATTTCCTTTAAGGTTCCCGTTTCCCAGTCAAATGGACTGCTCCAGAAGCAATTGTTTATGGACGTTTCTCTATAAAGTCAGATGTCTGGTCGTATGGAATTCTTCTTATGGAGTTATTCACATATGGACAAGTACCATATCCCGGTTAGTAAATAGTTCTAATGTTAAAAATCCATAAATTTTTCCCATCTTTAGATTTCATTTATTAAAAATGTATGTAACCTGAACTATTGGTGATTTTGCTGTGTTTTTTTTTGTCAGGTATGCACGGCCGAGAGGTTATAGAGCAAGTAGAGAGAGGATATCGTATGCCCAAGCCAACTTGTCATTTCATTCCGGATGCTATTTATCGGTTAATGCTTCAGTGCTGGGATGCTGACCCTGATAAGCGACCCACCTTTGAATTCCTCAATCACTATCTAGAGGACTTCACTGTTACTTCCGAGCTACCATACCGCGAAGTTATCGACTGAGTTTCCATTGATCTAGTCTGGAACTTGTACAGTATTGTACTGATTCACTTATCATTGTATCTATATCAAAGTGAGTCTTAAGCTCTCACATTTCATCTCCATTTCTTTTGATTGTACCAGTCATCATGTCTTGCTTTGATGTGTGTAGTTTCTCTTTTTTCAAAAAAGGAGAAGGGTAATCTACATTCCTTGGTGGTGAAATCAGTGAGTTGCAATACTTATTAACAATTACAACATAAAGTTTGCTTTCCTTGAGGTCTATTGGATAAAAATGTCCTTTACCTTTAAAAAATCTTTGTTTAAAATTTGTTTTCCCAGAAACCACACATTGACCGACATAATATTTTGCATTTTGGTGTGTTGATGGTGCTGAAAATGTTCTAAAAGTAGTGGCTCTCAATCTAGTTATCTGGAACTTTTAGTCTACACATGTAGACTTTGAAATGTAATTTTTGTATATACCTAAGCTTTTCACTGAATGCATCCTATTTATTTTTTGAAATGACTATGCAATCATGGCAGTGATCTAATGTTAGACTGATTCATAATTCATACTGTGGGAAACTGCTACCATTCTAGTTGTATATGCGCTCCATAGTTTTTATTTATTTCACTCGTTTTCTCTTCTATGCTTCCTTTGTTACTGTTATTATTATTTTTTTTTTACTACTATCACAGTGGGCGAAGTCAAAGAAACATGAACTTTTTTCCTTTCAGACTTTATGGAAAGGGCCTTTCCTTCACCATAATGTTGTTGTAGTTATTTTGATTTTTTTTTCTCTTTTTTGTTATATTTTGATTTTGCTGGTCTTATTTGTAACTATACATTGGAAAGAAAATCCACTATTTGCAAAGAGGAAGTAGTTGTGGAGGGTGACAACTTTTTATTCCTCCTTTTTGCTCCTAGTCATAAATAACAGCGAAAGTTAAATTACCTTTTAAGTACTTTCAATATATGTTATTTTCTTTTGGGAGAAATTTTCATTTTGAAACTTCTTCCTGCTTGTATGCCAAAGATTGAGTCAATGAAGCTGTTACTGATACCAGTGATACCATAAGAGGAACAAGATTTTTGTTTTGATGCTAAAAATTAAAAATTCTTAAACTCCTGAAATGCATGAACTACAGTTCCTGTTTTGTAAGGTGCGTACTTCTGAGGAAGATATTGTAAATGTAAAGGGGTCCTCTTTGTACTTCCACTACCCAAGAAAATTTTGGATTTTGCCCTAGAGGGGTGTTTGCCGTTTCAATTTGTGAAGCAGTTTTGATTCATCTTGTATACAAAACGTTCATTACAGTGGGGATGGGTAGTCCAAGTGTAAAAGAGATCAAAGTGATTAAGGGTTACAAGAACTGTGATGCATGATTTGCTGTGTTGGTATGTATTTCCTCTCAAAGAAAATGTGTCACTCTCGTCTAAAATGTTATCCTCTCAGTTATGGCCTATTTCATGACATTGTCTACATCATAGTCTGAATTGTAGTTGTTTGGGAAATGTAAATGAATGAGTTTATTTTGAACAATGACTAACTGTGGTTGTGGTGTTTGAGCTGCTTTTATTTAGTAAAAAATTCTATGCAGTCTGTCACTTGCCATACAATAAGCCATATTAATAATTTTTGATTGTAGCAGGTTTTTAATTTAATTATTTGTACAGTAGTGTACCTATGTATTAACACTGTTTTTCCTGAACAATTGCATACCCTAGTAAACCTTTGTTAGGTATTTGAGGAAAGAAAGAAAGAAAAATAATTCAAGTTTTTCTTTAATGAAATACTGGCATATAAGCCCTCATTGGTTATAACATCACTTTCCTATTGATTTTGAGCTTCAGTGATTGCAGACTATACTACAAGTGTCGTTTATGTTGTACATTCTGTAATCAAAAGAAGCCGCTGTTTAATTTCCATCCAAAATGTCTATTCTTAGTGATCTCATTTGATGTAACATCTAATTTTTATTGCATATTTTCAGACTTGGTTATTGCTCTTTAACTTTCACGTTAATTTTTTATGATCTATGACCACTCTTTCTGTTGTTGTTGTTCCAACTGTAATGTGCTACGTATTATTAATCATTTATCAAAGTGTTGGTCCTTAAACCAGTGTGGTCCTGGCATGCCTCTAAAATGTGTTCCTGTTGTCACTTTACTTTGTTTTCTTAAGTCATCATTTGTGATATGAATTAAACCCTTAGTTAGCTCCCTTTCTCATGTAGAACAGTTCTTTTTTAAAAAATTATTATTTCAGCATTATCATCATTATATTATTATTATATGCCTGATGGCCACTCTTCAGTCTTCATTTTGGCATTTTGATGTCAATTGAGGGTGATGAAATGTCTTCTTTTTATCCAAGTGTCCAACCTTAGAGTAATGTTTGTATGTCTTTGCATTTTTTTTCTTCAGAGGATTATTTTGATTCAATATGATAATTGTAATCAGGCATTTTTAACAAGCTACAGTCTCAAGCAAAAATGACCTTTATAATCTATGTTTTTGAAACACGGCCCAATGTTTAGTTGTAGCCTTTGAGCAACTTTGATTTTTCTTAATCAATTTATGCAGATTGCATCATTTTTTTTTATTTACCACTAATTTTATTTGGTGCTTTAGTGTATATATTTGTGTAAGGTTATGTATAGGAGTGAGTGATTAGTCAACGAATTTTTCTACTCTACAACGAATATTTAAGTCTAATTTTAAACATCAAAAACACCCTTTGCAATTTTCTTGTCACATCAATCTACATGCATATTACTTTGCTGCTGCTCTTACTCTGGGATCACCTTGTGTAATTTCCTCCCTGAAATGATCAGTAAAAGTTTTTACACAATAAGGGTATTGGTGCTTAATAACAAACATTATTTTGAATCCGAGGGGGAAGCAAATTGAAAGCTTCTATGACGTTATGACGTGATACATGAACATGATCTTTTCAAAGTGGACATAATATCCCCGCGAATGGATGTTACCTTTAATTCCTTTTCATCAAAAATTTACAATGAGAAATAGATAGCTTTTTTTTTTTTGCTTTTTTGCTTTTTTTTCATCTGACAAAGTCTGTTGGTTTGATACCAGAAAAGACTGTCCCTGATGAAATGATCGTCTTTTATACCAATAGTATTCTAAGAATTTTGCTGCCTTCTTTTGTTTTAGACTCACTTTGTATTTTATGAATATACAAAAGTCATAGCATGTCAGGAATTTTCATTAGTTTGTGGTTTCACTTGTGTCTCCCAGGCTTTTTTTGATAGTTGCACTTAGCTTTTTGATTTAATGAAACTGGCAGGGGATTTCTAGTTTCTACTGTATGAGAGCTACATATTCTGAAGACATGCTAAGATTAACAGTTATGTGTACAACATTCTCTGTTTTGAATTACCTATACTATCTTTACACATTCACTCTCTCAATATGAAAATTTTGAGACTTGAAATAGATTGTGCCTTAATTAATACTTTAAAACATTTGGCATGGTAATGCAAATTAATAACGTTTTAGTTTCTTCAAAATATGAATAAAGTGTGTTCCTGTTTTTGGCAATTTCTTTATTTAAGGCTATTGGGTATCAGAGAAAGGAGAATATATGAAATTACAGAGAAATGGTTCTGGGAAGTGTTTCTGTTCAACAGGCTCAAGTTATAAAATTCATCTAGAAGGCGATAACTGTTTATTCTTCTTCCGGGACCAAAGTATTTTTTCAGTAATTAAAACTTTCCACACCTTTCTTCAAATTTGTTTGTCCTGTGGCTCGCTGTGTTTGCGTTCATTGTATGATTCGAAAGCTCCAGCATGAATATTGTCCAATTTCAACCATAGCAAATTTACATTCAGTCCATATGTACAAATTATGGTTTCTATTTCCCACTACCGATCTCCTGAAGGTTTGTATTTGTAGCTTCTCCATTAATACTTTTAATCCTTGTTATGAACTTGTCAAAAAAAAATTGAACATAACTGTACTGCTGTGTCTGATGAACAAATCAAACTTATACAGTTCAATGTGTGTTTATATGTGTGACTTTGAATTATTACTCAGACATTATTCTTACCTGCAATTGTAGAATAATCAAATGTGTTATGTTCTTCATAGTCCAATGGGTACCTACAATGTAGATGTATGTAATGATTGCATTTTGGAACCCCAACTGTAAATCTTATTGATGATTTAAACTGTCAGTCGTGGTGCCAATAATTGTTGTGTGACATGTACTCCTTGTGCTTAAGAAACTTCTTGGTTAAGTCGTCCTACTTTGAGGAACTTACCTTACACTGCCAGATTTTACCTGGGAGTCACTAAAAATCTTAATTATTTCAGCTACAGTTTACATTCTTTATTAAATAGATGATTTTGTACTATAAATATAATATATTATTGCCTTAGTGTCACTTCTACATGTGTTTCATAATAATATAATTTCACAACTAAGAAATGGAGGCAATTTTTATTTTATTTTTAGATGAGTATATATTCCTTCAATTTCCGCCACACCACGATGTAATGTATATATCGTGGCCACACGTAACACGGTTATAGGGTACGCGAAAATTTAGTTGTTTTCCGGCGTTCAACCCCAAGTTCTTCACTAGACTATACCCGAAGAAGCATAGTGTTCTCTGGTGATTTCCCCATCGGAACGCTGAACTGTAAGCCCAGGTTGATACCTTTCCAGGCGGAGACCGGCGGAAGATACCGGGGGAAGCACCCTGGCGATGTAGCGATGCGACAGGCGCGGTACAAGGTTCGGCTGACCGGGGGGGGG
>NW_026267239.1:506066-512396 GCF_000697945.3 Frankliniella occidentalis
TGAACGCGTGCAATACGGGAGACCAAGACTCGTGAAGCAGGTGACCGAGTTCTGAACTTTCCGTTGACAAGCGGAGCCGACAGCCGAGTGGCGAGCGCCCTAGGGCTTGGTGCACCAGACACCCTCAGCCCAGGGGTCGAATCCTGGTGGGGGCGAACATTTTCTTGTTGTTTTTTTGGCAGGGGGAGGGGGGGCTGCTGAGTAGGCGGTCTAGTCCACCTCCCCATGTCGGCTGGTCTTTTGTCTTAACCCTTGGTCCCCGCGCCGCAAACTACTAAATATGAAAAAATGCGCCTCGGCCAGTATTCGAATCGACAACCATCCGCGTCCCGAGCGCGCGCTCTACCGACTGAGCCAATAACGCTGTTGCGTAAAGCTTACCTCCGCTGTGGCTCTCACCCTAAAACACGTGGCCGGCAGAGGTGCAAAAGGGTTCCTCCGACGAGATTCGAATCAGCGACCATCTGCGTACCGGGCCATCACATAGGTGTTGCACGGATGAAAACTTATGGCCAGCGAAGCGCGAAAAATATCACTCAGACGGGATTCGAACCTGCGATCAAGTCCATGCTGGGGCAGGACGCTACCGACTCAGCCCCGGGTGAACGATAGTCTACGCAGCTCCCGGCGACATCCGGATCTCAGCTGTCTCTGACACCCGAAGACACATGGCCAGCCGAGCGGGAAAAATGTTCCGCGGACGGGATTCGAACTAGCGACCGTCCCTACGCTTGGCCAACGCACACGCTTTAGCACGCTCGACTACCAGATCGACCTTCCCGGTGCTAGTTCTGAGCTCGGTCCTGCCATACAGAAGAGAAGAGGCGCAAAAAAAAAAAAGTTTGACCCAGCCGGCAGTCGATCCCAGGGCCGACAACTTTGGTTCGGCTGTAACTATGCGTATGCGACCGTGTCGACTGTGTAGCGGGGGCGTAGGATATCCTATATCGCCGGTGGCCACATGTTTGTGTCCACAAACAGTGGCGTGCACAGCGCAACCCAACACCTCGCCCGCCTGGCGGCTGCCGGTAGGTAGGCCAGCCCGCGAGGCAGTCGGCGAGACTGTGCTGCCTACCCTGTCGTCCGCAGGCGTTTCGTGGATCCGTGCCGCGCAAGGAGAGATAGGCGGCAGTTCTTGATTTGGCGCAAGTTTATCAAATTCGCTTTGTATCTAATTAGATGACAGTTGCTGGTTAAATTTTGAGCCCAGTTAGGGAGGTTGGGGTTTTCAATTTGAAAATGCCTTTTACCACTTTACGTCTAATTTCGATACTTTTTCCAACTATCTCCAGTATTCGTTTCTCTAAGTACCCCCGAATATGAAACTCAGCCCACAGTTTGACCGGCGATTTGCCATCTTCATGGATAGGAAGCAAATTTATCGAGTTTGAGCAAAATCGTGAACTTCCACCAACCTATGTCTCCTTGTGAGTAGCGTTATACATGACGCTACTCTAGCGCATGGTGGACGTCCAGAACAAGCAGAGATACGTGTTGTAAACGTTCGCGGATATGAGGGGAGAGTAGCCAGGGCGTTCCTGACCCAGATTTCGACGCCTAGGCTGTTGGCGGAAGGGCCTAGTCCTAACGCAGGTGCGCGCAGGTGCTCAGCGCTGGTCGTGCTCACCGGTGTCCGGTAGTCCGGTCGGCGCTGCTGAGGACTAAAATGTTTCTTTTCGGACTTCAGGCGTGACGAGGCCGCCTACCGAAGAGGGGTTCAAAATGATCGACGACGACATGACCTGCACCATTCCGGACCCCCTGTACCGAAAGCTATCGCCCGAAAAGCGGGTCGAGCTGGCCGGGAAGATACGGCACCTCTACTTCAAGGGAGCCCATGTCACCGAGGAGACGGCTGGGTCCGTCATCGACGTAAGAAACCAACCTTGTTGGTGCAAAACTTGCTTCCCTATGTGGATTTTACCATAAGATCTAAATGCCGCGACCTGCCTGCAGCTCTTTGGAGACCTGCAACTGACGCATGGAATTCACGTGACATCGAAGTGGTTTGCCCACTACTCGTCTGCCAACAACCCACTGTACATTTACTTCTTCACCTTCGCGTCTAAATTCGGACTTTCCTTTTTCTTCTCGACGAAAAATCTGAAAGGTAACACGCTGTTTGACTCACTTACTCCAACACTGAAAAGTAAACAATGACGACACATCGCGCCCATAATCTTGCTCGACAGGGGCCGGCCACGGGGAGGAGCTGAGCTACGTCTTTCGGCACCATCTGTTCAAGAACCACCCGACCCTGAAGCAGACCGCGCGCGAGCAGGCGATGCGTGAGACGATGGTCGGACTGTTGTCCAACTTCATCAAGTCCGGGTAAGCGAAGCAGGCACGGCACGCATATCCATATGGAGCGCCTGTGGAGGCCGGGGTAGGCAGCACAGTCCTACGCGACTGCCTCGCGGGCTGGCCTACCCGGCAGCCTGCAGGCGGGCGAGAGCTGCGCTGCGCTTCCAGGAAACCCAAGTGTGTGAATGTGGCGCACTTGTAGGTGTGTGAACGCCATTTTGTACACTTGGAGGAGGGGGAAGTGTGTGGGTTTCGAAAGAAAATTCACACCTTTACTCTTATTAGTGTACCAGTGTTACCTCAGGAAATACGTTTGTAGGGACTGCCAATAGGAATAACCGTTTAAAAAGTATTTTCCTTGCTAGTGAGATGGCTGTGCTCCAGCTCATGATACTTGTTCTCTCTTCGCATTTAGAAACCCCACGCCACACAACGCGACGGTGGCTGCAGATACCCAGAAGGTCAACATCAGCTGGCCCGCCGTTCATCCTGGACGAATGAATTACCTGGAGATTGGCGATGAGCTCTCTGTGAAGAAAGACTTTCTCAAGGAGCGCATGAACTTCTGGGACAGAGTTTACAGGGACACATTAGGGACGCCGCTCTACGACTTTTTTTGATTTAACGACATTGAAGCCTTCGGTCCTTCGGTCGATTGCGAGCGTCCATTGTTTTCTATTATTTATTGGCCGGGGGGTCAGACATAACTTGACCAACCAGACCTAACTGACTATAATGTATTAACAAGTTGAGTCCTGGGCCACAATAAGCCGCTTTTGCGACTGCGACCCCCCTGGGACTCAACGTGTTAAGGCGAACTTTATGAGATAAGTATTCTGTAAAATTGATTTTTTAATTGAACTTAAAAATAAATACAGATAATCCGTTCATCAGTTCAAAATAGTTTGGAGGTGATTCCAGCTATAATCGCATTGTAATACTTCTGGAGGCGTAGAGATTACAGCTTTGTTGAGAACAAAAACTGAAGACTTCTGATTGTTAGAAAAGTGTGGGCACAGCCCGGCCGACCTTTCATCGTTGAGCGAATTTAAAATTATTTAATTGGCTCCGTTTATCTTTTGGTTAGTTGTCTACGAGCTTGAAGATATTCCTTAGTTTCTTCACACCACTTGTCTGAAACAAAAAAAGCAGGAAAATGTCGGTGTGAACAAAACACTCCAACTCTAATACATACACATGTATTCTTTCTATACTTGATCGTAACCCACATGCTTAGTTCAAGGACGAGAAAAGGCTAAATTAATTTCCCAATGATAAAGGGGGGAAATGGGAGAGGGGAGGGGAGACAAAGTGGTAGGATGCGCTTCAGAGGAGCCCGGCTGACACGGCCAACATTATTTTCTTCAGTTTAATTTTAAAGACAAATCAAATCTACTCATTGCAGTCGCAGATTAAGATCCGACTGGCCCAAGGGGGGGAACGGTGGGGGTGGGGTGGGTATGAGTTATCTACATGCACGAAAATTGCCTATCATGCAGGCGCCCTATTCTCACGCGAGAACAAAGCGTGCGTTCACGTGCCTATGCCCCCGTGGGCACAAGGGTTTAGTGCCGTTGCCGTCTCCCTACAGGACCCACCGCCAGCACGCGGGCAGCCCAACTTGTTGCCAATGACGTATGCTTTCCGAAAGAAAATACTTACTGTCTCTATCCCAGAGCTGTGATGGACAATCCTGAAACAACGCAACATTTTTCTGAGAATTGGTTATACTGAACCAAAAATAAAAAACAATAACTCACAAAAATGTCAACAGTACCCTAATTATTATTATTTTTTGTTTTTGGGGTGGGGGGGTAGTGTTTGACTTACTGCGTGTAATTCCTCCCACACACAGTAACTGAAGTCCAGATATGCTCGGTTGCAATCTCTGCTACCGAATCCAAACCAATTTGATGCCGGGTCAGCTACGAAGGAAGAAAATGATTGAACCACATTTAATAGTAGCGGATAGGCAGGAGCAGGCAGGGGGGGTATAACAGAGCTCCTGGAAAACGTTCTTCCACCACCCCTTGTCCCTCTGTAGACTGGTTATAGAGGCGCTTTCGGGAGCTCCGTAATCCCCCTCCAGAGAAAGGGCTGCACGCTTACGGTTTCTCGACGGCAAGCACTTCGCAACGGCCACCTCAGGGAAATTCATGTTGGGCTCCTTCCTGCCTCTGCCTTCTCTATACCGGTCTCTTAGTCTCCCCGTCAACCTATCATAGCGATCGTCCATCTGAAAAGATTTCGGTCAGAAAATTACTTAAGAATTGTTTTGACTTGAAAAACAATTCATTAAGGAGTACGCAACCTCACCGTGCCTCTTTTCTTCCACATACATTGTTGTAGGCATACGACTTTTTGAGCCACAGTTTTGGCTGCGTCTGTGTCGAAATAATTCCATGAATCTAGAAAATCTGCAAAACAGAGGGTTTTCTTCATTAAAAAAACGTATGGAGAAAAAAATCACATCATCGAAGAAATCTGATTTTGTACCGGAACTTTTGAACACTTCCTCATAACATTCTCTTCTTACATTGTCTTCGCGCATCATGTTCTTATCGGAGTACGTCCCACA
This sequence comes from Frankliniella occidentalis, assembly GCF_000697945.3. NCBI lineage: Eukaryota > Metazoa > Arthropoda > Insecta > Thysanoptera > Thripidae > Frankliniella > Frankliniella occidentalis. The sequence goes on from NW_026267239.1 coordinate 510,949, forward strand.
GCATATCTGAAACACCGTTAATTAATACCCCGCATGAATGTTTATTATGGTATTTAAAGTCTCGCTACGCTACGAACCTCGTTTCTAAATCTCAGCTTCTGTCGAAGCTCCGGGTCTCTGTCTGCAGCGAAGTTTTCCCTCTTTGGCATGTAGAAGTCGTCCATTTGGTCGAAGAGTGCTCTATCTGCAAACAGGACCCGAACGGTCACCCGCTGCACCATCGAAACCAACGCAATGCTGTGACTCAGGTATGATCACTCTTAAATATCACGACATCGTCCAGAAAGTACGTCCGTTTTTTCTCAAATTCATTCGGCATTGTACCGGAGCTCGGCGCCTGCGAGACTCTGGGTAGGCCAGCCCGCATGACACGCATGCACTGCAGGCAAGATATTGCCTACCCATCAGGCGCTATGAGAGCTTGCACAGGCTGATCTTGCCTGCTTCGTAACGGCGAATGACGGCCGCACTTTCTAACTGATCTCCGGTCGTAAACCACAGAAGCTCACTGTAGTACGGGTTATCCAGGTTGTAGGCGGCTCGGCTGGAGGTGATCACCGTCGCCACGATGCTGAGGAGGGTCGACGCGCTCATGCTGAGGGAGCTCGGAATCAGACTGGCCAAACCCAGCACCGGGACAACACTTTATTTAACATGATGTTCGTGTCGCGTCCGCCTCCCCCTCCCCCGGACCCTATACTGTCGTTTGGAGCGCGACTCCCACGGCAACAGCAGCGATATGTACTACCCAACAACGACAACATCAAACCTCCCAGCCGGCCCCCTCCTCCTGCCCTTCGTCCAGCTCGCCGATGAACTTGGGAGCCCGGAGCGGGAGCAGGGCGATGGTCAGGGACGAATCCGCGGTGCACCGACCGTCGGGGAATCCCCTCTGCCGTCATGTTACCCGACCGTACCCCGTCTTCACCATTGTCCGGGTTCATTTTAAGACTATGTTCTACTTTGTCCAGGGTTCCTTTGGAGAGTCAGCTTCTGCTCCAACGATCAGGGCCGTGGGCCGTGAAAAGGACGAGGAAGGTCATTAATAGATGTATGTTTTTGAAGAGGATAAAAATCGCGGGCACACATGTGGTGGCATGCAGCAGCCAGGTAATGGTATTCGATATTCGATAAGATAAGGTCTCGGACGAGGCCGTTGCATGCATGTGGTCCCCGATGTCGATATGCGTATCACGTGCATCAAAACACAATTATGCGCTGAAAAGAAAAAAACTTGAGTGCAGCGGCTTGACGTCACGCGTTTATGGCAAGCGGATGTTGCGGGAAATGAAATGCCGGTGTGACATTTCGTGCGCCGAGGCGAGCCCGTGGACACAGGGCCATTACGAGCGGGGGCCTTGAACGTGAACCTTATCGTATGGTCAATGCAGTCCGCGCGAATCGGTCCACGCGAATCTGATTCTGGCTGCAGCCGGGGGGTTGGGGGG
>NW_026267239.1:512446-519124 GCF_000697945.3 Frankliniella occidentalis
GGGGCGGGGGTGGAGGCTGCCAACGTTCACGAGGACTTTGATGACGCACCGAGTATCATGATGTCCTTTTTCTGGGAAGAATGGTGGGAGTATTCTAATTTGAGGTGGAAACGGGTGGGAAGCCCTCTTCGCTGGCTAATGTCAGGCCGTGGTGTGACGCACTACAGCACAACATGTGGGACGCTGTTAACTAATATGAGTTGAACAGTTGATGACCCATGAAACCAGTTGACAAGCCCGCGCTATCCCACTGGCTCAACTTTCAAACTGCCAACACTGAAATGTTTGCTTGTCTGAATTGTACTCGCATGGAATTATTCGTATTTCACAAAGGAAAATTATTGAACTTCTTTAAATCTGATCAGTGCTGTATTTCATTACACTTAGCTGCTTTAAACACTCCCTTATTTAACATGTTTGACTAGCCATATTACTTATCACTAGCAATACTATGGTCATGGAATAGTGCTTACAACAGATGTGTTGACTAACTAACTTCAAATAAATTACATTAAGATTGTGAAAAACAGAAGATCTGCTGTCTCCTTGTCACTAAAATAAATTAAGCACATTGTCAAAAATGTTTCAAGTACATACTTAAACCTAGGACATAAATATTTTAAGTAACATCTACTTCAAAATACACTCTCAATTTTCTTCTTTTGTAGTGTTGTCAAAAATACATTTAAAATGTTTTCAATTAAAATCAAGTACTTTTTAAAACCCAAAGAACTGAGCTAAAATCTAATACAACAGATTAGTTGGCAATAAGTGCTCAGGCTTTGATGAAAAATATCACAGATATTACTAAGGTTTTATAAAAATGGCACTAAATTCGTGGTCTGCCAAAAAGAACATTTCTATGGAGTAATCTGATGTTAAATGTGCAGATTAAGATTTTTTCCCACTTTACCGGGTAGCATTAGAAGCAATATCAAGCAATTTGTATTACAGTCCTAACATACCTATATGCATTTCTTTTAAAAAGCTATCTAGTCTGAGAGAATGATCCAGTATAATGGCACTGAAATACTTACACAACGAAAATATAGTGTGTAACTAATTACCTACAATCCTTAGAATCTATGTTTCAGTCACATATATTGCTTCTAGTGAATGCTGGCGCGTACAAGGAAGGTATGTTATCCAACGTTCATTTGGAAAAAAAAATTTAAAAATCCAGTAGGCAAGAATGTGTGGATTAAATTGAGCAGCAACATGAAACAACATCCAAATAAATAAGATTAAAATTAAAAGATGGCAAGGTTTTTACAACAAAACCATTTTAAGTAGAAAAAGATTTTCTAACATATTAAATTGTAAAAATCACGTATAACCATCGAGAAATAAGTAATTACTAGGATGTACAATTAGTTTTGTACAGTAAGTAGGGTAGGAAAGTAATCAGCTTATATCAACTCAAAGATAATAAAAAAAAGAAAACAGTAAAAGAACCTGACTGGAAAAATGACTTTATCCTTGAGCCAGCTCAACATGTACTACCAGGTAAGGCATTTAGGATCCATGATTAAAATTAAAACTTAGTATGTACTGTACCTAATATTTTGGTAAAACTATATAAACTTAAAGCACTTCTGTTTATCATGAGGAATCCTTGTCTTGAATAGAATAGAATCAGCTCTGTATTGCGTATTTAACAAAGGTGTGTACCCAAAAACCTGAAGGAAAAAAAAATGTCAATGAAGGTGCAATCATACTTAAGCATTCTTGGTAAAATAAATGACCAAATTTAATACCTGGGAGAAGAAGTTGATACACTTATGTCTCTCTTGAAAATGTGTATCATCCTCTGATAAGGAAACAGGACAGCCAGGGCACCGAAATGTCCATCTTGATGTTACCTGGGAAGAATAATTTTTAAAATATAGATTTTCTGAAGAAAAGGCGCTGCACTTTTAGTTCTATGTATTAGAAATCTGCTCCTAGCAATACCTTTACTGGAGGTTTCTTGGTGATATGTGAGACTAAGAAATTCATAGCTAAATCTTCACAGTTCATGTATTGATCCACTTTATCTCTAATAGCTTGTGGTAACCAGTTACTATAAAGATAAAGATAATGTTTGTGAACAAAGGCAGCCCCTGGTAAAAGAACACAGAAAACAAATTTAGATTTGAGATAATTTTTTCATCAAAATGTGAAAGTTTTCCACATTAAGAGGTGTACCTGTGAGCACCATAGATAGTTCACAAGAGTAATTGGAATTGTACAACCAACCACCATGATTTAAATCCCAGGCATGGAATCTGCCCGGGAAACCTACAACCCGGTCACGGTGCTCTCTCCACACCCTTACAACATTTTAGAAAGAAAGGTTTTTGTTTAGTATACAACAGTAACCATAAATGAATATCATTGTGTACTTTAATTCTTAATAAACTTACCTGAATCCAAACATGATTTCATCATGACGTAAATGAGCATCATCATCAACAGAAAGGACAGCCTCTGTTTCAATTTCGTCATAGGGCAAGAAACGATTATTCAGTGAATTTCTTGGTGCCTTAACCACCTGTGATTGATAAGAGAGGAGTCAAAGGAAAGGCTTGGTAAGATCGAATCTTTCAGTAAAGTACTTCATATCTTTCACTTACATGAACAGGCACACCTATTTCCGGCCACCTCAGGTCCTCTAAAGGAGCGCGAGGAGAATTCCAGACGACAACAACCTTGTTTAAGTATGGAAGTCCATGCAGACGACTTAAGGAGTTCATGAGAACCTGTTAAAGGTATAAAGACTTTTAAAACAAACTAGAAATCTGTATAATTGACAATATTACTAATATCTAACTATGTTATTCTACCTGTTCACGTTCATATGTCAGCATCACTATGGTAAACTGCTCTCTAGGGCTGTTTCCTCCCAAACTCTCACAAAACTCTTTTCCCGCGCCTCCAGAACCTTTTCCTATTGGTCGAAAACCAACACCAGATCCTGCAAAGATCAAAACTAGTTAGTGGTGAAATTGATACTAGGTATTGTAAAATTTAAAAGGTCTATAACGTAATCCTCTTACCCATAAACTTAGCATCAGATGGTAATAATGGATCGAAAGGAAGCTGAGGATACAAGTGGAAAGGATCACCCCAATCATTCCACATTTCAAAACCCTACAAACATTCAATAAATAAATAAATAAAAACAATTATAGGTAAAATAAATAAATCTTTAGCATTTACTGAGTCATGTAATATAACTCACCTGAGTTAAAAAGACAGTGTAATTCCTGCGATAAGCAGGCGATGCATGTGGCGGTTCCAAAGGTCCAAGACTTTCTTCTGCCTCTGAATCAGCAACAAGTGCATCAGTCTTCAACGGCTGAAACGAAAAAAATGGTTTCATAAGTGTTTTTCTTTTTAATACAAAAGCACGAGTAGTCTTAAAACTGTGAGGATTTGTGAAAAACATACAGAAAATGTAGAATTAAACACGGAGGGTGATGGAGCATCATCTACTGGTGGTGGCGGGATACCAATTCGGTCTCTTATTACAGCCAAACTGGTATCCAGTATGCTCTGCAGAGAAGCACCATATGTCTGCCAAATATGTCGTCCTTGCCGTCGCATAGCCAATAAGTCACTATCACTCACAGATCTTAGCAGAAAATGTAATTCAGATGCTCGTGACAAAGGAAGAATTAGAGCAGCCCGGCGCCAAACTATAACTTCACTGGAAAATGAAATGGTACATGAAAAGTCTGTTGCTTGAGTTAGGACAATAAAAATTAATTAATAGAATAGAGGATTGAGATTTGGTTTTTACCTGTAGGGGAGGTGTAAACTGTCTCCACCAAGTATCACAGGGATTGCTCCATCTCTTAAAGCCTCCCAAAGCCTAGCTTGAAGAGTGGCTGTAGTAACAAGAGATGCATTTGCAGGGGCCAGCAGTAATGCAAAAGTGGACTGTCTCAAAACAGATTGCCGAGATGCCTCTGTCCCACACATTGACCAATCTGCCCAAAGGTCCTCCCTTTCTGTAGCTGGTTGGCATGAAAACTAGAAAATAAGAACAAACAAATGCTTATATATTGAAAAATTATTAATTAGCAAAATAACATTTACTAGACTTACTTCAAGCTGGAAACGATCAGATGTTGTCCCTGCTGCCATTTGCCTAAGCTGGTTCAAAGCCCATTCCAATGCTTCCCCTGGTCCATTTGAAGTCCACAATTCACCCTGTGCACAACATTTTGAAAGAATGTTGATTAAAAACAGATAGATAGCTTCATAATGGATTTTTCAAAGTCCAAACAAACCTGGAAAGTAATCAAAAACTCTCGTCTAGCAGGGAGCATTGGAGCACAATCTTGCCAAACATCTCCTCCAGGTGGTCCCAAGGCAGGGAAAATCACCACATCAAATCCAGGTCGAAGAGATTTTTGAATGAATGTAGATTGCACAATGATGGCACGTCCTGTAAGCTCTGAAACTTCTAAAGCAGCAGATGGCTGCAACCTCTCGCGGGAAAGGTGGAATAATACATGATTACGTCCATCTCCTCCCCAATGTGGCAGAAGCGATAGCTTACTCAAATCAGCATCATGTCCTGAAATTTAAAGGAGTACATGTAAATATGTAAGTTTACGGGTCATCAAGACACAGTAAGTAAATCTATCTTACCAATTGGAACAAAAAATAGACAGGCAACTTTAGGGTCAGTGGTGAAGTGTGGATTAAAACTTGAAGTTCGTTGTAATGAGGTATGAAGAAAAGAGCTCAACTCTCCCAAGGCCTCCCCATACATGTAAACAGGCATCCCTAAGAAAAGTTAAGTTAAATAGGTGCAGGGCTGTTTTGAAACAGAAGTTTTCTAGTCACCAAAAGCCAACTTACCTGAAGTTATAGAACAGCGAGAATAGTCAAAGCAATTATACTGCCGGCAGTGAATGTGAGAGGCTATTGCAGAAGGTGAATGTTCAAGCACTGGTAATGGTTCACTGGGATAAAGTCTTCCAGGTAAGCTTAATTGTGGCGCATTCCTTTGTTCTGCTTCTCTTTGTGCCACCTGTGCCTATGTTTTAATGCAAAATGTTTTTTATGATCAAGTACATAAATTTGAAAAAATCTTGGTCTGCAAGAAATATTTGAAACTTTACCTGAACAACTGACATTTTAACACGCTCTAATTCAGTTTTCTGTCTAGCAAGCTCCACTTTTAGTTCCTCAATGTGACTAGTGAGCGATGATATTTCTTGCTGGAGGCCCTGACGCTTAGCTTCTAGGTCACGTAGTTCAGCAGACACAGAACCTAGAGCAATTTTTTGATATATTAACAATACACATACTAATTAGCTTGCTTAAAGAACATTTTATCATCCAAGTAAAACATTACCTTTGATTCGTTCCATTTCTTGTATTCTGAGACGCAGGTCTGAAGCTTTCAAAGCACTAAGGTCCTCTAAAGATTCTAATTTAAAACGAACTCTATTTGGATCATTGTTCTGATTCCCACTTTCAACCTAGAAAATGTTTAATAGTCATTATTTAAGATGGGTTGGAAAACCTGCATTCTAAATATTAGAGAGATATTTGCATACATACTTTTGATAAATAGTAATGTGTAATTAAAGGAAGTAAGAGCAGCAAGAAACACAACAAAAATACTATCCGTGACACTCTGATATTTGTAAACCGACGGCATATGGAGTTGTCCGTTCGCATCGGACCACCTCCTGCTTCTAAACTACCCATGTTGCCCTGATAAGGTAGAATATATCTGAAAGAAAATATTAAAAATTTTATTGGTTACAATTCTATAAAAAAAAGTTGCATCTTGTTAGCAGGACTGGTTTTGGTATAATCTTGGTCATAATGTAAAACAATTCGAAGACTAATTAGAAATAAGGAGATAAAGGGTAAAAGTATAAGTCCTGAGTCCACCTAACCCTGTTTAAAGCAATAACACCGGTTATTAGATACCAGGTCAGACCTTTGGCTAAACAAACCTTTTAGAGGCAGTCAACAAGACTAAAAGAGATTAAAGAGCTATTCATTGTCGAAAGTCACCATATTCCTTTCAATTACGAATACTTCTTCATGTCACACATATTAAGTCATTTGCACGTAAAAGCACGTACAGAAACATAACAATAACAACAACAACAACACGGCCGCCATGTTGGTCAAAAACAAATGAACGAAGAACGGCTTCTGTCGAGTAGAGATCTCGACGAAAGGAGGCGCGAATATTTTGAAATTCTACTTGCCATTGTAAATATCTTCGCCATCGTTTCAATTTCGATACTTCTTTCTTTGTACATTAACGAAACTCTGGCAGACCCAGCTGAGTAGCTTTAGTACCTTTACAGCTTTTAGTTCAGCGATTTAATCGCATCAGCTAGTCATTAATTGTGTGCGGCGTTCCGAAATGTGAGTAAAAATAAAAACCAAGTCGGTCCAGGAAAAATGCAGGAGGCGGTAGGTGCGCCTCGTGGCTCTGAGAGGTGCTTGACATTTGACGCATGCGTCCATGAACATGGGTCATAAACACGGGCCAGGTGGAGAAGCACTCAAGTAGGAACAAGCAGGATAAGACAGGGTGAGCGAGTGAGAGAGCGAGCAAGCATGGACGTTAAAAGGAAAGGGAAGGCGCGAGTTAGGGAGAGAGGGGCGGGCAGGAGGCGAAGAGGATGGAGAGTTGAGGAGTGCGGGAGGGGG
>NW_026267239.1:519429-520193 GCF_000697945.3 Frankliniella occidentalis
CGCCGCCCCCCGTGCCGCCCCCGCCGCCGCTGCATCATATTATTGTTCCCCACTAGATACCGCCTCTCTCGCCTCTTTTGTTTCACGGTGTGTTTGCCTCCTTCTGACTCTATCACTTCCAGGACCTCTCTCCCAAGTGGTCCTTACGTGTGCCGCTCTCCGCCTCGGAGACAGGGGGAGGGGAGCGGGTGGGAGCGGGGAGAAGTTCAAGTACATGGAAGGGAAAAAATAAAGTTCCTTCGGGAAGGCAAGAACCCCAGCAGCCCCCAGGGCCCCCGCCCCCGCCGCCAGGGCCCCAAGAGTTGATTCTCCATAGTCAAACCGCCTCGCCATCGCCACCCGGAGCCCGTGCGGAGCAAGAAGATACCCAGTGATAGCCGCGAAAAAGTGCAAAGATGCGTCGATGAAGCGGAGGTGCGCCGATGACATGAGTTGTTCCTTTTTGTGCTACGATTTGGTTTCCAAAACGTATTTTCGGGAATGTACTGTCTATTTTTCGTACGACGTGAATATCGCACGTGGAGCAAAGGGGTAACAACGGCGTCGTCTTAGCGGGAGGGGAGGAGGCCCCGCACGGCTATGCTCCATTTTGAACCATGACGCCGGCGACGCCGCCGCTCCGCAGTGCCGCAGGCTTTGGAGCGCTATGCAGGGCAGCTCTGGCCCGCCCGGGCCCGCCCCAGCCCCACCGGAGCTTGCAAAATAGGCCGGCCGGGAAAATACTCGCCCCACCCCACCCCTCTGCTCCCCCACGTCTGCAGCAG
>NW_026267239.1:520243-520999 GCF_000697945.3 Frankliniella occidentalis
CCTAGCCGCGTCCCCTGCCGTACTCGGAGCAGTGAGTGGGGCGTCTTGACTTTCAGTGCTATGAGTTTCATTAAAGGACGTGGACATCTCCCCTTCCCCTATATCCCCCGCTCTTCTACCCCTCGCAGAAAGAAGCAGCAGGGGGAGGCACGAGACCCTCTCGATTTTGACTTGGTAATGTGGGAAATTTGGGCGCTGTGCTGGGTGGGTCGTGGGGCGGGGGGGGGGGGCAGCCACACCTTGTCCTAACAAAGCAAGGCGAACGGCGACCTCGTCGCGATCTGCGAGCCGACTCCCGCGCCGACCCGACCCGCCACGAACGCCGCCAGGGCCCTCGGCGAGGATCATTGGGCAAGGAGGGGCTTTAGAAGGGCGGGAGGGGGCGGGAACAGAGCAAGGACCCTTTGCCAGGATCCTAGGGCCCGCAAGGGAGCCGGGCGTCCCCGACATCCCCGGCGTCCCCGGCGGCCCCGGCGCGCCACTCTGCCGCACCACTGGAGCTGGGGCGCCTGTCCGCCGAACACAGTCTATACCTATACAACGCACGCCCATGGTTAGGTATTCCAGGCAAACCCGGGCAAACCCCAAAGATGGTGCAAACCGAATTATGCTCTGTGTGTATTCCTGGCGGACACAAATACAAAGTGATTGAGAGTTTGCTCCCCTCTCCCCGTCTCGGCTCGTCCCTCACCGTCCCAGAAGGTCCTCCCCGCGGGCCGCCGTGGGCCGGGCAGTGTTTTGTGATTCAAATGGATG
>NW_026267239.1:521224-521919 GCF_000697945.3 Frankliniella occidentalis
GGGAGGGGCGGGGCTCGGCGGATCGCTCGATGGATCGTGAGGGTCTTCGGAGGGCTGCGCGAAGGGTGAGCCGGCTGTCGTCTTGACAAACAGGTGGTCACCACGGTTTGAAAAATAAAGAAGAAGCTCATGGCAAGCAAAATTATAAAATTTTTCGTCACGCTCAGTCTCAGAGCTCTAGACTCAATTATCTATAGTTTTGTACATTTGCCTATTTACACATTTAAAGCTGAGCTTCAAACCTAATAAAGGTTGAGGGGGCGCCGTTGCCATATGATACATGGGAACACAAAATTAATTTCGTGCTCAGGAATAAACTTGTTTTTTAAGTTAAATAATCACCTTTACTTTTACGCGATAACGCGATCACCCACACACTACGCATCCTTAGTTTGCCATTACGAAACCATCAAGTTCAGCTAGCCAATGCATGCTCTTCAAGCGCCTGATGGGTAGGCAACAACACTCTTGCAGCACATGCGTGTACTGCGGGCTTGCCTACCCCGAGTCTCGCAGGCGCTGAGGTTCCGTCATGCACTGAATGAAATACTGCAAGGCCTACGGGCAACAGCACGCCAACCCATGTAAATCCAAATGTAACAATTTGACGTCAATGAAACCATTTCAAAAACTGAAAACTGAACTGAATAAATCTAAAGAAAACCGCGGACGATTCTTTCTGGACGTTCTCTAAG
>NW_026267239.1:523244-525283 GCF_000697945.3 Frankliniella occidentalis
CCCTCCCTCAGCCCGACTCTCCTCCTCCAGGGGATCAGGTGTGTGACATTACCCGCACTAATTGGCGCCCGTCTTGACATTTTCTTTAAAAGAAGAAACGTTTCTTTGCTCTCTCCTCCCCTTCCTACCCCCCACTTTGAAAAGTAGCTGCCCCAACTTAAACTTTTTGAAAGTGCAGGGGAATGTCTTGTGGACCGGTTGGCGCGGTGGACTCTGACTTGTCCCGCCCCACTTCCCCATTCGCTAACCCCTTTCTCTTCTTGCCTTCGGTCCTTGCCTCCTCTCTACGTGCCCCCTACTCCGCCTTTTCCCCTTATTTTTTCGGATGATACGAGGATTTTCCCCTCGCGCCAAATTCGACTCAAAATAAATGATTTACCACCCAATCAAGCAGCCGGCCCGCTTCTTCCGGCGCCGCTAGAGTTTTCACCTCCCCCTGCAACGACCCCCCCCCCCCTTTTTTTCTCTCTCTCTCTCTCCCCCCCCTCTCTCTCTCTCTCTCTCTCTCTCTCTCTCTCTGTTATTCGCTCTCACACAGCGGCGCGCGCACTTCTCGCTTTTCCTTCAGGTCTCACAAACCGCCCGGCTTACGATGGCTTGCATAATCAAGGATCCGAAACCACTTCCCCCGAGCCGCCGCCGCACATGAGAGCGGGGCAGGGCGGGGCGGGGCGGGGCCACATCTGGAGAGCCAAGGCGCGCCACACCACGCCCAGCCCGGCCCGGCCACGCCGCACCACAGCCCACCGCGCCGCGCATTATTGGGTTCCTGCACCTCTGCCGATTGGCGAGCGCACTGCCCCGCCCCGCCCCGCCATACAATATGCAGTGCTTTATTCATCCCTCCCGTCCCTCCCGGTGGTGCGCCGCTCTAAATTCCGCATCACCTAAATTTCCCCTTCTTCGCGAACAACCTCCTTATTTAACGCTATTTATCCGCAAGTCACGCGTGCGGCGCCGGGGGGCCGGGGGGGTCTTAAAGTTATGTCTTAGGTGTCTCCCAAAAACAAGGAATAGTCGGGGGGTCTAGAACGTCACACTCGTGACGCGGGTCGTGACGTATGCGCACACAAGAAGCAAGAGTCACGGCACTTCAGAAGATTACCTACCAGGTGGCTGATTAAAGCCCGCCTAGTTTTGTAGTTATGCTGCACTGAAAATGCTAGAGTCAGACATTTTACTCTCAGGAGAGTGAGACCAGTGACAAAAAAATCTTACTCTCCTGAGAGCGAGACATCTGACTCTCACTCAATTTGAGTTATAATTTAAGGTCCTCGCCCAATGAGAGTGAGGTTCCTCACCGCAATTGGGCGAGGTCAGGGAAATCTTACTCCTCCAGAGTGAGAATTTGGTGCACATGACTCAAATAGGATGAGCCTTATAGTCATCGCTCTGATTGAGTGAGGCAAAATTGTCTCACTCATTTCGAGCATGACACCTCACTCAGAGGTTTTCAGTGTGTACTTACCACTTACCGTACGTACGCACGCTTCCTTGATCATAGAGGGCCTATATGACCATGAGAGAATAGGCCACCCGTCCGCAGGTCTGCACTTCGTACAGTAGTGTATATTCAGTGAGATCTTGCAGCTTAAAAAGTAATGTTACTAAATGAATCCTTCAATATTCTCTTATGGTGCTTTGTTCACAATGTATATGAAGAAAGAAAGAAGGATATTTTTCAAGTGAATTAGTCAATTCCGTTAACACAGAGAAAGAGGGTGCTTACACCGGGTTACACTCTGCTGGTGCAGTCTTTCGACATATCCGTAACCAAATGCCACGGCGAATCAGGTACGCTGTCCCAAGTTCTGAGCGAGAGTGGCGAGAGTATGGCGCGCAGGGTGAAGGGCAAGAGACTGACAGACAGAGAGACACAGATTTAGGGGGCGGGGGTAGGCTCGCGATTGCAGCGCATCCCCATTGTTGTCTGTAAGAGCTTTGTCCCCCCACCATCATCAGCATCTAATCTCTCATCTGCTCCGTGCATTAGTATGACGCTGGCTGCAGTGGCCCCAATTACGCCTCGTGAATAATAA
>NW_026267239.1:525333-526646 GCF_000697945.3 Frankliniella occidentalis
CGCCCCCAACCCCGGGGCCCCTTTTCTTGCCGCTCTTCCCCGTTCGCCTACTTTCTCTCGCGTCGCTGGACTTCCGCGTGCTTGGCCCCATTCAGCAGACAATCTTTGAAGAAGTCCGACTCGCCTCTATAGTTTCGCGTCCCCGCCTTTGCTGCCGCTGCGTCGCTTCCGCCCGGCGGGGGTAGGCAACCGGTACTGTTAGCGACGTCGAGCAGACGCTGATGGACTTCCACGAACTCACCATATGAGGAATAGCCGTAGACTTGTCCCGTCTGCAGGATACCTACGGATGAATCGAGTGTGCAAGAAGTGGCAAAGCAATTTAAAGAGTTCAGCTCTACTTGCAAGTGTTCAATCCGTAGCTGGTAAAACTAGTGTTTAATGTTGTACGCCCTTTGGTGTTTAAGTTCAAGTGTGCATTTTCTCAACACATAGTGGTGTTTAACTAGGTCAAACGTCATTTAAACTTTCGACACTACCGAAAAGTATAGCAGCTGCACATCAGATGGTTCCTATAGATTTGTGTCTGTCCAAGTGTGCAGAACCTAAACTTTTACAAAACGTTTAAAATGTGCACACCACGCAAGTGTGCAACTTGAACTACAGACCATGTAATGTTAAAAATCATAACTTGCACACGTTGGTGTTTAAATTATGCACTTGTTTTACCAGTGATGTGCAACTTGCAAGTGCACTTGCATCACTTCCCACCCAGAAAGGCGCCCCCTACAAGCAACACCAAGAAAAGCTTGTTCTTGATCAAGCACATTATGCTTGAATCAAGTGCCAACGACAGTTGAGAACAGCACTCAAAATACAAGAGCACGCTTTTTGGGGTGAAGTGTTCAACAAAGAGGTTGCAGACTACTGAGTGCACAACTACTGAGATAAACATTAAGCACTAGCAAGTATTTTCCGGTTGCACACTTTCGTTCATCAATGAAGAGGTGGGAGGATCCGTTGTTCATGCCATGCCATACCCCTTCCCGTGACCAGTGCGGCAGGCGCAACGCACAGCGCAGCGTGGAAAAACGAGGTTTGATTACAGCTCACGTAGCCTCGCGCAGCCCCCCTCCCCCTCCCCCCTCGAGCGGCGGGGAAGGGGGATGTCAGTGGTAAAACTGCGCGCTCTGGAAACCCAAGTGTGTACTTGAACACACAATATTCTGCATACCTACATGTATGCAGAATATTGTGTGTACTTGATCAAGTACACAGAATATTGTGTGTACTTGATCAAGTACACAGAATATTGTGTGTACTTGGTCAAGTACACACTAAGTCTCGTGCATAAATGTATGGAGGTTTTAGTG
>NW_026267239.1:527041-529316 GCF_000697945.3 Frankliniella occidentalis
TCTCTCTCTCTCTCTCTCTCTCTCTCTCTCTCTCTCTCCCCCTCTATCTGTTTCTTTCTCGTCCTTGCGATACACCACACCACTCAGCGTCGAGAGTAACAAGTGAGCCGGCCAGGCACCGGCGACACGAAAACTTGCCGAGTTGCGGGTGCGCGAACGGGGCGGGTCGGGTCGGCGTGTGGTTGTCCTAGAGCCGTCTGGGGCCACGCAGCCTGCCTCTGCTCATTCCGTGAATGGAATGTGTTATTGGCCGAAAGTGGCAAAGTAGTTTAAATTAATCAAAAGAGAGCGTTGGGGGCGTTGAGCCTCCCGCCCCCCCTCCCCCCTCCCTGCGCTCTCTCTGCTCCGAGGGTGTTCAAAAAGTTGGACGGAGTGCGCGGCGCGGAGATTAAATTTGAAATCACTTAAACTTCCTTCGACGCTTCCTTTCTGCGCGGGCGGCGCCGCGGTGGCCAGGGCTGCCGCCTACCCTGTAGGACCCCGACGCCATGCACTATATGACCCTATTCCCCATATACCCCCCCCCCCCTCGCCCCAACCCCATTCCGTCCGCACCCCCATCAAGGCGAATCCCATGAAAACCATTGTAAACTCCATCCTCAGCACCCCGTCCCATCAACCCCCGCCCCCCAAACTGGCCATAGCCTGGCTTCATACCCCTCCTCCCCTCCCCCCTCCCTCCAGCATTCTGCAATGCGTATGTTGTGGCCCCTATACCGGCCGCCCCTGCCGCCAGCTCCTCAGGAGCTAAACGCCGTACCCCCTCCAGCGTGCCTCCTCCCCCGCCATGTACCACCTCGCCTCGCCCCGCCGCCCACCCCGCCTCGTCCCAACCCGTCTCGTTCCGCAGCACCCCTTCGCCCATTCAGAGACGGGAAACTGCCGACAGTACGGTATTCAAGGTGAAGACGGGTCGGTGAAATGCCTGCCTTATATAGAGAAATGTTGCCGATTCGGGGTGAATATGAGGGCGTTTGCACCCCTTTGTTCACGCCCAGCGTGATGTGGCGTAGCGGGACCGCGCGCCGGGCGGGGCGTGACGGGGTGGGGTGGGGCGGGGTGGTGTCGAGCTGTGGACAGTGTGGACGTGTTGGGACGAGCTGGCGGGGGCTGTGGACGCGGTCCTGGCGGCCCGGGCCAAGGAAGCCAACCCTGGTAGCGAAAAATTACAGTGCAACTGATGTACATTACAACAGTACAACATCAAACACAAGGTGCAGAATATCGGTGCGAAATAGGATATGCGAAATGAGATAATCGGTCCAAGGCGGAAATTTGGGCCGAATACGATGGTTACTTTACATTAAAACTAAAACTGCCCAGTTTAAAAATTGATCGAGAAAAGGTGAAATGTAATGCCATTTGGCGTAAATAACGCATATAAAAAGGGGCTATTTCCTACCTTTGTATTTCCACTCTGGAAACCCAAGTGTGTACTTGAACACACAATATTCTGCATACCTACATGTATGCAGAATATTGTGTGTTCAAGTACACACTTGGGTTTCCAGAGCAGTGAGTACATTAAAAAAACTCGAAAAACTAGAACAAAATGTTAGACACAGGTGATTTTGATCAATGAATCTCGATACTCGTCTGACTATCGAAACACATGGTCTGGAGCCCCAATAAATGGCCGATACAAATTTAAAAAAAATCCCCCCAAACGTCCGACAGTTTTAGGTTAAGGCTAGTCGATGTCGCGGGCATTGCCCTCACCGCGGAGCGTAGCGCAGTGCAGCAGGACGGCGGGGTGCAGCACTCGTGCGGCAGGGCGGCGGGGTAGAACAGGGAACAGGCCGACGAGGAAATAAGAAAAACAGGTCGCCGGGGTAAAGCAGGCCAAATGGTGTAAAGCAGAGGACGCTGGGGTACAGGAAGACCGGGGCTCAGAAGAGCTGCGGGTTACAGAAGGAGGAAAAGCGCGGGGCGAGGAGAAAACAGATAAGGGGAAGAGAGGCCGCATAAAGAATAGCGGAGAGACTGACAAATAGTTGTAATTAGTCGCTGGGAAAAAATACTGCTGAAGCGAGCTGTAAGGGAGAGAGAGAAGAAGGAGGGAGGGAGAGGGGGCTCTCTCCTTAGCGAGTTCAGCTCTCGAGGGAGAGTATCGGGCGCGGAGCGGGGAGGGCTGAAGGGGGTGAGCGGGCCGCACGGCACGGCACGGCCCCAGGCCTGCCAGCCTCTCTGCCTGGCCCGCTGCCTCGGTTTGAGAGCGCATCTCGGGGAGACAAATAGTTGCAGCTAGTTAGGGGGCGGGGTGGTGCGGCGGGGT
>NW_026267239.1:529548-530884 GCF_000697945.3 Frankliniella occidentalis
GGGGCGGGGGGTGCGCGGCCGAGCGGCGCGGCGGGGGGGAATGGCTGCAGGGACCTGGATGACGTCAGCCGACAGAGCCAGGCTCTCGCCGAGGCTCTTGCTGGTGGTGGCCTCGTGGCCCGGGCGCGCGCGCGCTGGTCCATGCGGGAGCCTATGCCCGTGGCCCATGGCGGGACGGGGTGGCAGCCCATGGCAGCCCACGGCAGCCCACGGCAGCCCACGGCAGCCCACGACCGGGCCGGCCGGGGCAGGGGGCCCCATGTTGTGCGCATTGCCGGGCCGTGGCGAGCCGGCGAGCCGCCCCATTCTCCGCGCCGTGTCGCTCGGCTCGACTCGGCTCCGCTCGGCTGGAGCTCGGTTTTGCCTCGGTCCCGGTGAACCGGGACTCGGCTCACTCGGCTCCAGCTGCGCGACCCGACGGGAGAGGCGAGGGGAGCGTTGGTACGGGCTCGGCCTGGGGGTGGGTGGTCCGGGGGCGGTCCGGGGGTGGTCCGGGGGCGGCGGCTGGGGGCGGCATGGGCCGGGGGCAGGGGACGGCCCCGCGCACTGTACCCGCGCAGCCTCAGCAGCAGCAGCAGACGCCGATCTGAGCCGAGCCGAGCCGAGCCCTGGCGAACCGAGCCGAGCCGGGCCGGGACATGGGGGAGAGCCTAGGGGAGCCCGGGGGAGAGGGAGCACGGCGGAGCACTCAGTGTGATGCGTGCGGCTGAGCTCTGCGCGTAGCCAGGCGCAGCGTAAGCTCCCGAGGGCGCACCACAGCACGGCTCGCCGAAACACCGCGTCACGGCGGGACCAGTGTGTGTGTGCGCGCGTGTGTGTGTGAGTGGGCGACTGTGTCGGTGTGCGCGCGTGTGGGCGAGTGCGCGAGCGCGCGCGGGCCGTGCCTGTGTCGGAGAGCACGCCGGGCACGCCGAGCACGCCGAGCACCGCTGGCCGGCGGCGCGTGTCCGTGTCACCGAGTGCCCGTGACCACCGGCGGAACACCGATCGCAACGCCTTATGGATCGCGCTCGCCGTCCGTGCTGTGCCGGCTGCGGCGGCTGCGGCGGCTGTGCCGGCTAGGAGGACAAGGACTCCATCGAGCCGGTGTGGTGACCGGAGGGCCCAGCGGCGAGCGGAGCCAGGGGAGCGTCCTGGCCGGCGTCTCCAGGTGGGTGTCACGACTGCCTCCACCCCGACCCCCCGGGACCCGGGCGGCACGTGCACGCGGGGGACGGCGGGGCCCACGGCGCATCCCCAGGGGACGGACGAGGTGCCAGCCGGGCCCAGAGCTGAGGCGCCGTCGGAGGCTGGAAGTAGGCCGGGCTGGGGGCCGGGGGCCCAGGAGTGAGGAGGG
>NW_026267239.1:534104-536120 GCF_000697945.3 Frankliniella occidentalis
GGGGGGGGGGTACAGGAAAGGATGGAAATCCCTGCCCATTTCAGACTCCGTGACGGCCGCGTCTCCAACCCGAGCCTCTCGTCTCGTAGGCGACGTGGAGCACATGGAGAGTCCCAGGAGAGGGCCCCGCCCCGCGTCCCGTGCGGGGGTCGCGGACGGGTGGGGGGGCTGGTGGGTGCGGGTGAGGACGCCTGCCTCGCCCGGCCGGGCCCGGGGGCTACGGCCGAGGCTAGGGCCCTCGGCGGGGAAGGGCACCAGCGAGCCGAGCCAACAGTCTAGCAGGGTCCGCGCGCAAGTCATTTGAGTAACGTACGCAGCAGCCAAGCTGGGGCGGAGCGGGCTGTGGCTCGGAGAGGAAGGGTCACGAGTCATGTGGTCGGGTGAGAAAAACGTTGGCACTACTGCGCACACTCCTGGGTGCAGACGGGGGATTGTGGTCAGAGGTCATTAGAATTTGCTAGCAGAAAATGAACCAGCAGCGCAATCCGCACTAAGTCAGCGTGTTCCCAGTCGCACGAATATTCATTTAAATAAGTTGTTATTTCTATGTTAAATTTAAATGACTTGGAGACGTGAAAAACAAAACTACTGCTTGGTTGCTTGGTGCTGTTCTCAACGGTCGTGCGTGTAAGCGAGAGAAGCTTTGGTCGGACGTGTGTAGTGGCTGATGGTGCTGCCTCGCTCCTCCCCCCGGCCACTGGCCACTTCACCTCTCCACGCGCTGCCCGCTCCGTCGCCCACGTTCACCAAAACGAATAAAAAAGGTAAAGCGTCGCGTAATGAATGATGACCAAACACGTCCGCGCCGCTCCTCGCCGTCACACTCCTCTCTCCGTGTCGCCGTCAGTTGCCGGGCGGCGGCAGCAGACATCCGGCATCTATTCCACCTCTTTATTTTTTTGATGATTGCACTCGCGCTGTTTTGTTTGTCGTTTTAAAACGAATCCGTTACGGTCGTTTATACCAGACATCTCATACAGCAACGGGGCGCAGCAGGAGGGTCCCGTGATGGTTCAACCGGGTTCAACACCACCTGTCGAATTGCTCCACTGTACCGATCGCCGCCCGGGTGACCTCACCTTACTGCTTTAGCTTTATCACTCCCCGTCCACACCTACACTCACAATTAAGAAAAAAATACTAATACTATGTTCTTCACAACAGTTTTATGAAACTACACTTATTCAGTATTAGCAGTTTATTTTGAAAAATGCAAATTAGCTACTCATAAAACGAACCTCAGTAGCTCATAAGCATCTAAAAATAACTGGGCCAAGATGATTAAAACCACACTATAATAGGGTAATTCAAATAATTCGAAAATAAATGAAGAAGAACAAAACCGATCTAGATAAAGCTGTGTTGAGAGTAGACTCGGGAAGGAGGGCGGGTTCAGTTATTTCCCACGAACCATGGGTTCGTGGGTTCGCTTCGCTAGGATTGTTCAAAACGATCTTTTCGGTGATGCCTTTTTGAGTTCACTTTTGACTAGAACGGTCGACCTATGGGGCAGGCGGCGCTCGCCCCGCCGCTCAGACGGCGGACATGACGTAATAGCCGGTCAGGCCCTATAGGCTCGCCTAGGCCAGCCGGGTCGCCGCCGCCTTCCTTGGCCGGGCCAAAACGCGCCCAAACAGCGTATAAAACGGGGGCTAAGCGCGAGCGCGCGGCCTTTGCCGTCCTTCCCTCCCCCTGCCCGCCAGAGCGGTGGTCCGAACGCCTCCTCCATCCCTTCAGAGCCGAGCCACTTTATTACGCGCTAGTTGCGAAACTTTCATGAAGCGGGGCGGTGGCCGCCTACCCCACCCCGCCCGGAGATGCGCAAGCAATCGTACCCGTCTCTTCCAATTTTCACACTTTAGCAGGGGGGCTGCCGCTGCCGCGCCGCCGCCGCGCCCCGCGCCACGGAGAGGGAGAGGCCGAGGCTGGTTGGCCCCTGAATTAATGAGCAACGGCCACGGAATCCTGGGGCAGTTCTCACCACCTAAAACGGCAAAGGGAGCGCGAAAGGGGGGG
>NW_026267239.1:536170-539024 GCF_000697945.3 Frankliniella occidentalis
TAGGAAAAGATATAGCCAGGGGATGGGTGTGGGCTCAACGCGCCCAGATATAATATGTGGGCACCGGAAGGTCGAGGCCGCGTGGGGCGGGGCGGGCGCTGCAGAGGGCCGCAAGCTGCCTGTTGGCTGGCCAGCCCGGAGGGTGCGGAAGGGTTCTCAAGGGTGTCGGAGGGAGGGCTAGACCCCGCCGGGCTGGACGGGGTCTCGTCCCAACTTGTAAGGAAGAGAGAGGAATAGAGAGAAAGAAAGGGGGTAGGGGAGAACGCTGCAGGTGAACCTGCTTACAGGCCCCGGCCCACCTGTGGGCACAGCTTTGTTCTAAGAAGAAAGTGGTCAACGTTCTGTCAACGTGGAAAACGGGTCGCAAGCAAATAAAGAAAGAAAAGGCAAAGAAACAATCGTTTGCGAAATACGGCAATACGGCAGGTTATTCTGTCAATATTTTATTCATGTGCACTCTTTGCCTGCGCCTTACTCCCCCTCCTTTTAGAATTGCGAGGATATTGTGCCGGGTGTCCGGGCTACGACACAACATGGTTGCGGGTTTGGATACCCTTGGGACTATGTCGCCTGACTCGTGGAGCGAGTAGGCAAACCCGCATGCTGTTGTGTCGTGTCCTTGACACCCGGCACAACGCTCGAAACGCATAGTGACAGAACTCTACGGCGTCAAACTGTCACTAAAACTGTCAATTTAAAACAAAAGTCTGTAGATGCAGCTTTCACTGCAGTGTACTGGCCCACTGCTCCCGACTCCCTACATCTCCTGCCTGCTGTGGCACTCAACGAACTGTGTGACGTCACGGCATCAGCTGTCAGCCTGGCACGACATAACCCCCCGCTGGCCGCGTCTAGGCTGGCGCCGTCTGGACTGGCGCCCCCTAGGCTGGCGCCGTCTGGGACAGCGGGGCACAGAGGCGCGCTCCCTAGGCTGACGCCCGCCCCAACCCCAACCCTTGCTCGCGAGGCCATGTACCCCTTTGGCTGTGGATACAGTTCTTCCCCTCATTAGAGTGCGCTGTCTTGTTCACTGCTACCTCGTTACTACCCCTTAGGCTGCGCGGCGCCTACTTCCTATTCTGGCACTCCTTAGGCTGATGCCCCTTACTCTGGCACCCACCCACAATTCCTTGCATCCGCCTCCCCGCAAGACCGAGCACAGTGCCCTGGAATGCCTGTCGGTTGCCCCTTCGACTGCCACCCTCTGGGCAGCCCCGTCCCTTAGGCTGCTGTCCGGCCCCGGCCATGACACCACGACAACGACCTGCTGAAACAACTCCGGCCAAATATTTATCGAGGTCAGGCGTCCCCGGGGCGCCGGCGGCGCCGGCTCTAGCTATGCCCCGAGGCCCGCCCTCTGCGCGCCGGCAGAGCCCTGCGGGGCCGGTGCCCTATACTAGGCTAGGACGGGGCCCCGGGGCCCGGGACCAGCCGCGAGCACCGGCCAGGCCACCAGGCTCGCCGCCAGGCTCGCCGCCAGGCTCGCCGCCAGGCCAGCTGATGTGGAGACATCGCACTGAAATTCAAATGGCGATGGCGCCGCGTGGAGCAGAGGGAGAAGGGCCGCGGGGAGCTGAAAGTCAAATGATGATATGGAAAGGGAGCTGAAATTCAAATGTCTGCGCGATAGTCTGCTTGCGGGAAGCCGTAGATGTGGGGAGCGCTCCGCCGAATTAGATTTCTCGCGTGCTTTGCTTCCTTCTTTGTTTGTTTGTTTGTTTGTTTGTTTGTTTGTTTGTTTGTTTGTTTGTTTGTTTGTTTGTTTGTTTGTTTTGTTTTGTTTTGTTCTGTTTTGTTTTGTTTGGGGATAAGTAATTACGTTTGCTTTCGCCGGCTTTCGCGTTAACTTCCGAATCACAAGCAAAAATTATTCGAGCAACAATTTCGAATTTCTAAATAGTTTTGCGCGGTATAAATTCCCCTTCTGCGAAATGATTGGCGCTTTCCCCCGGGAGTGGTGGTGAGTCCTCTCACGCGCCACCGCCGCCCACCGCCGAAGGCCCGACAAACCTGCTTTTCCGCATCCGCGCTCCGCACGAGTGTGGAATGTGGCGGCGCTACGCTCGCGGGCGCGGCGCAACCCTCCCCTCTCAGCCCAGGTGCACGCAGTACCAGACAGTGGCTCAAAAAAAAGTCATCACTGATAAACTATAAGTGTTCAACTGTGCAACTGCAATTTGAATACTTGCCAGTGTGCAAGTCCGCAGTTGTACACTTGCAAGTGTTCAACTTAGGTGTGCACTTGCAAGTGTGCAACTCCTCGTCTGAGCACTTCTTACACAGTGAGCGTTCAATCTAAAGGAAGTGTTCAACCGAGGAGTTGCACACTTGGAAGTGTTCAACTCGGTAGGTGGGCACTTGCAAGTGTTGAGAGTTGAACACTTATTTTATCAGTGAACATTTCCCTGTCTATACTCACATTACGTTCCCTGTGTTGTCTCTGACGCCTACAGTCGGAGGAGGTGTTTCGCCTCTCTTTTACCCTGCTGGTAGCGGTAAGGGAAGAACACCCTGCTGCTGCGGCGGATATTCCTTATTGGTGTCGTGAAAGTAGAACAGGCTTGTTGTTCTCTTTTGCATCAGATGGACAATGTGGCCGTGGTGGGTTGTAGAGTAAGCTCCCCGCCCTCCCCTCCGCCGAGCCCTCCACCCTCGCACGAGGCCCAAGAGGACGGGGCGGTGCTGGGGGCGTTTAGGCACACGGCGTGGCGTGGCGTAGCGGTGTAATGGCAAAGGCAGAAGGTTACGTAACACGGCTTAACGGCTGACAAAAGAAACTGGTGGGCCCCGCGGCGGTGGCTGCGGCCTGGTCGCTGGTCGCCCTGGCGGGGGCGGGGGGATTCAGCGCGTGAGG
>NW_026267239.1:546028-546737 GCF_000697945.3 Frankliniella occidentalis
TATTCGTCACCGCACCACAACCCCCACCTTTGCCCCCCCCCCCTCCTTGGCCGCACGGTCCGTCACTTTTACGGCGTTTCCTTAATTATGGAAGACGGGGTGGGGCTTGGCGGGGCGGCAGCCGCCGAGCCGCTCTCCTCTCTCAATTCAAACTCGAAAGCGATACTTACTGTCGCTGAGCGCCCCGTGGACCCGGCCGAGACTTGCTGGGGCGGGAGGGAAGAGGTCTCCTCATTAGGGCGCCCGTGCGGCACATGGGCGCGTAATCGCTCTCCGCTCGCGAAATTGCTGCTTCACCATGTCGCTGCCAGTATGGAGCGCTGTCTTTATCTTTTCCTACACCGATCTCTCAACGAGCGTGGCCTCGGTTCTGCCTACATTTGTTGGGTGAAACTATATGCACAGCGACGTGTTCGTCGTGCGTGCGTGGATGCCTGTGCGTATGCGTGTGTGTTTGTGCCTCGGTTTGTGCTCAGTGTATTGCGCGGGCGCGCGCGCCTGTCGACCTAAATTATCACGAAAAACACATTCCTCCCCAAAACGCCCGCGATGACGCAGCGGTCGGGACGATTTCGGTGCTGGTCGACGTCTGCCACATTCTGTGGGGTGTGGGGCGTGGGGCGGGGCTGTCGTGGCTTCGCGGTCGCCAAATGACAAACACAGGCCTAGAGGAACGCCATGCGGGGCCGGGGCGTGGCGTGGCGGGGCG
>NW_026267239.1:547156-548144 GCF_000697945.3 Frankliniella occidentalis
GGGGGACCGGAGCCAAGCGGTGGTGGTGGGGCCGTAGCGAGCGAATACTAGTGAGTGCCTTCAATATGCATGGGGGAGACGGCCCCCTTGTGCTATGCTCGCGAGCGTGGCGAGGCGTGGCGGGGCGTGGCGGGCGAGAGCCCCCCCTTACCCACCCCCTACCCCCGCACCCAGCCTGCAGGATGCGGATAATCGCCGCGGTCGTAAACGGCCCCGCATTACCTATTATAAACGGTCGCCCCTCCGGCCGCGCCGGGGGACAGGGCGGCAGGACAGCGGGACAGCGCGCCCGGGGGCGGCACCGCACCGCGATATAGGGGACAAGGCGGTAGGACAGCGGGACAGCGCGGTTGTGGGCGACACCACCGCGGCGGCTGCTTGTCCCGGGCGGCCCCGGGGGACGGCGCGGGTGCTTCGCCATCGCGAGGCGGTGGTGTCGCGCTCGCCCCGCGCCACTCGAGCCGCCAGATTGCACCACCATTTCGCGCGATATTAAAAACTGCTGCACTCACAGGCTCCCGCTGCTGCCGCTGCTGCTGCCGCTCAGCGCGCAGCTCGGGGCGGCCGCGCCAGGGCTCCTCTGCGCGGCGCGGAAGGGCGTGGTGCCGCCGTGCGGTGTCAGTTTGCGGCTATCAACCTACCCCGCCCCGCCCCGCCCCTCCACACCACGCCGCATGCCACCCCACCCCGGAATGGCGTCAGAGGACGGCCAGCCACGCCAGGCCAGGCCAGCCCACGCTGGTCACGTAGTGCTCCGCGCAGCGCCCCGCACGACGCCGACCTGCACTGCGGCGCGGATCGGGCGGCGAGGAAGGGGAAGAGAGCAGCAGCAGCAACAACACCAACAACAACACCAACAAGCACAGAGGCGTGTCGGCGACCGACCGCGGGGACCGGGACTCGAACCCGCAACGTTGACCCAAATAAACGCGACATCACACATTGTTGCTCGCCGCGCCGCCTTCGAGGGGCTCGAGTGGAGGGCGGG
>NW_026267239.1:550499-552955 GCF_000697945.3 Frankliniella occidentalis
CTCCGAAACACAATGATATAATGGAATATCGTCCGGACCGTGGGGTGGCGTACCAATCGCCCCCACCCCGCCCGCTGCCCTTTGGCACAAAGCTTTGAGGCTGCCGCCGCCAGCACCGCCGCCGCCGCCTCCACCGCTCCCGTGAGAATGCTGGAGGCCCAATTGCACAGCCGTGAAACCCATTCCCCCGGTATCGGTTAGGATCCACTCCGCTCCGCTCGCTTTCGTTTTCGGCTCACCGAGGACCGCCGGGGACCGTAGCGAGGCGCGCTGGGGCGAAGAGGCGTGGGTTCGTTTACTAGGCGAGGCCCGCGAGGCCCTTGGCGAAGACAGACGCAGCCGTGGTGCGCCCTTCTTCGGAGGCGCGAAGGCTGGGGGAGGCGTACGGGGGTGGGGCGGAGCCTATAGGCGAAAGTCTATGGCGCCGGTAGGGGGCAAAGAAGTGCAGGGTAGCATTGACAACGCTGTTTAGGTTGGGAGGACAGTAGTGTGCTTGGCAGGCAGACATCGAGGCGATCGGTGGGCAAGGCGCGGCGGTCTGGACGGAATGGACAGGGCGGGCGTCCATAGGGACGTCTAGGTGACGGGCCTGCCGGCCTGTCAAGTGGAGTGGACCGGGCGGTACAGAGCGTGCGCATGGGCCGGGCAGGCCGAGCAGGCCGAGCAGGTCGAGCTCGAGCCGAGCAGGCCGAGCAGGCCGAGCAGGTCGAGCTCGAGCAGGCCGAGCAAGCCGATCAGGCCGAGCCTCGTAACGGTCGGCTCGTAATTCAATCCCCGGTGCCATGCGCCGCTGCGCCATGAGCCCAGCGCCATGGGCGCCATGCGCCTTCACCCGTTAACGGCCGGGGCCGGGGCCCGGGGCCGGGGCCGGCTGGGGCACACAGAGGGCCAATCGTATTGAGAGAGAGAGCGGGCCTTGATGAGCGTGGCGCAGAACAGCGCCCAGCACTCACTCAACCCCGCTCGCTCCGACTCACTCACTCACTCAACCCCGCTCGCTCCGACTCACTCACTCAACCCTGCTCGCTCCGACTCACTCACTCACTCACTCACTCACTCACTCACTCACTCACTCACTCACTCACTCACTCACTCACTCACTCGTCGGCACTGCCGCAGTTTTTCAGGAATTAGAGAGATAAAAATCGCCACCTTCGCTCGCAGCGACGAGGTGACGTTCTGTGTTTTTGGTTTTGATGTGATAAAAAGAGGTGTTTCTAAAATCAGTTCTGCGACAGTCGTTGCACTTTGCATTACAGTGCACCCGGCTACCGCTTTTGCCCCATTCGACTCTCCACTCTCGACGAGGTCAATGGTGAGCTCTAGGCGGAACTTTTTAGAGAACTTTGCAACAATGTACAGCGGGAGAGCGGGAGCACTATAGCACGCAGCTCCACACGCGGCCCGCACTTGTCGAAATAAAATGTTGCACCCCTTTGTGGTCCAGGTCCATGGCGCAGCACGAGGCGCAGCAGCAACCGAGCAGGCTGTCTCGTGTAGCAACACGGTGCGGCAGTGGTCAGAGAGCACGCACGTGGACCAGTTGTATTCGTTTTATGAAATTGGTCTGTTTTTAGCAGAAGCATTTAAATACGACACCTACATGTTGGTGGGGCACAGACGCATCCCCCGACAGTCTGCCTGCCCATTCACAATTTAATAACTTCAACAGAAAATTTATCTCAGTCAGCAGTTTTGGTTGCATGTCATGTCATCAAATGTTCCAAGTAGCATTATTGCGTAAATTGTAACTACTTTTTGTGGTTTTAAAACAATTCACACACTGTAAAAAATGTTCGGATTTTTGTCAAACAAATGTGTAGGAAATATCCCATACGCGTGTGGGACGCAAAATTTCCCACACATGTGTGGCATTTTTCCTACGAAATAGTGTATAAAAAGATAACGATATGTATGTTAAAAATCCCACACTTTAGTAGCAAAATGCCTACGAGTGTTTGGGAAGAAATTTCCCACACAAGTGTGGAAATTTTGCTATATCTATCTTCCACAACACAAATTTTAACTCTACACTCTACCACAATAATATACTAAAGCAGAATGTATTATCACCACATTAAATCATCTGCTTCGCCGTAAAAGCGTCTTACTCTTGCCATTCAAGCATTAATTTTATTTCAAATAAGCAGGGAAAAGCACAAGGTTTTTCTGCCACGGATGTGATAAGAATCAGGGGCGGGTCCAGCAGGACCCCGCGGGGCGCTCGTCGGCTCCTCCTTGGCCCCGCCCGGCAGTGGCTCACTCTCTCGGGGAGAAGAGGAGAAGGCTCCCGGAGGCCGCCACAGGCCTGCCTGCCTGCAGCAAACAATGCTTTGCGGATGGAATGGTAGTGGGGATCGTGCGCCCGGCCCCCTAGCCCCCACGACTGCCCGGGGGCCCGGCTGGCTGAGCGAGGCGTGGCGTAGCGTAGCATGGCGGGGGGAGGGGGAGGGGGG
>NW_026267239.1:565529-566064 GCF_000697945.3 Frankliniella occidentalis
GACACGAGAGCGGTTGAATAAGCCCGCTTTAATGCTTTTTTAAAAGCAGAAGGGCGGGCTAAAAAGAATAAGGTTTTCCGTGCTTTAGAGCTGCTGGGAACCGGCGGCCGCACGCCGTTTGCCAAGGTGGGGGTGGAGAAGAGAAGCGACAGCAGCAGCAGCAGCAGCAGCAGCAGCAGCAGCGGCAGCAGGGAGAGGAGGAGGTGCAGAAGAAAGGCCTGCCGCTGTGCCCGGCACACGGCCTCTGCCTGGCCGCCAGAACGACCGAGGAGCCGCGCGGTTTTAATTTTAAACTTGATTAAAGTCAACTGGCCCCGACAGCAATTTATCTTTTATTCAAGTTCCGGCCGCCTCCGGCTCCTCCTCCGCCCGCCCCTTTGGCTTCCGCGGTCTCCACGCGCCCCCGCCTAGCAACACGGCCCACAACAACGCACCTGAGTGTGTACCTGTGTGAGTGCGTGGGCGGGCAGTTTTTTTTTTCTTCTTTAGAGAGAGAGAGAGAGAGAGAGAGAGAGAGAGAGAGAGAGAGAGAGAG
>NW_026267239.1:566311-567393 GCF_000697945.3 Frankliniella occidentalis
GGAACGCAGACACAGACAGACAGACTCACGACGGAGACATCGCCTGACCCCTCAGCGACTTGGACTGAGCTTCGCTCAGCGATAACGCCCCCTAGCCATTGGATGTGTTGTTCCCCTTTGACTGCGTCGTTTGGTCTGAACCTTGCCGCCTCTCTCTCTCTCGCTCTCTCTCTCTCTCTCTCTCTCTCTCTCTCTCTCTCTCTCTCTCTCTCTCCATTTCTGCGCCCTGGCATACGCCTTACGCCTGGAATTGCGTTCCCCAAACAAAAACAAGGAGGAAAAGACGTAAGTCACTTTTTGCGTGTTTTATTATCGTTCTTATATTTGTCCGTTCGCTCTGGGGGAGGTTTTACGCGTGGCCGTGTATCCACGCTCGACACCCGCACCAGGGTTTGCAGGAGTGGAGTCCCCGTTACACTTTGATCATTATTTCCGTTTCCGTTTCACTCGGCCCGAGCAATAAGTGTCCGAGCCGCGCTCCATTAAAAGGATAAGAAAAGAAAAACGGGAGCAGCAGCAGCGGCAGCGCTCGGCGCGCAGGGCGGCCGGGCCGGGCGGCCGGGACAGCGGCAGCTCGTCCCGTCGGCTATCGACTCGTCCGCATCTGGCCAGGACCTTAGCGAATGATTTATTTCAGCTGCGAAAGAAGAGAAAAACAAGCAGGCCCGCCCTTCCGCCAAACGGAGTTGCCAGCTCCGCTTCGCTCCACCGGCAACTCCGTTCGGCAGGGGCCGGGCCTGCTTGGCCTGCCGGCAGCGATGGTCGGGCCTTCGGCCCGACCATTTCAGTCTCGCGATTTACTGAAGTGCATAATCAAATAAATAATGTGACCGGTAAATCACTTGGCATATTTGAGTAAACTAAAGCGTCCGGCGAGGGGCCTGCGGCCCTAGAAATTTTCCTTTTCCCCCTGGACATGACAAGAGACTGTAACGGGGCAACACCGTGACTACACCCCACCCTTCTGCTTTGCTAAAGAATTAAAAAAGGTGAACCAGTGCAGTTTTTAGATTGTACATTGTTTGTCAAACAGTCTTAAAACTTGACTTTCTGCTATTGTTTTCAATATATCTACCTCTAGG
>NW_026267239.1:567443-568905 GCF_000697945.3 Frankliniella occidentalis
GGGGGGGCAGCGGGACGGGCGACACACGCTTCGCTGGACACAAGAATTAACGAAGCCTCCCCTTGCTTCTTGCGTTGTAGTGCCGCCCGCCCCACGGCCCCTGGGAATACTACTCTCTGTCGGCCGCCTCCCCTCCCCGTCCCTCCCCTCCGCGTCGGGTGGTCCGTCCAACATCCCTCGTGCACCACCCCCCGCGCACACTATACTCGCAAGTTCACCATAAGATGCTCGCCCAATAACCGCTGTGCTGTTCCAACCCCACCCCCTCTCCCAATCCCCAATCACCGCTCTTTCCTCACTATGAGATAAATGTTCCGCTGTAATAATAACGTAAATGATGACGGCATTTAACGGCCGCGTGCACTAAATAATCTATAGCCGATGTGCTTAACTCTGTAACTCTACGGCTCGACCGCACACCGCACCAAGCGGGTCATAGCAGAAGAGCCCCTCCATTAACATGAGCACACTACAGATATCGAGGGGCGCCGCGCCGCCCGGCCGCGTCCCCGGCTCGGCCCGCCCGGGGGGTGATTTGCATGGCTGCTTCCGGCCGCGAGCCGCGAGGATTGATATTCGCATTGATATTCACGCAAACGGGTCATTCGCGACCGCGGCGTCCACCTCGTAAAGCACGCCCTCGTAAACGTGTGAGCCACTAATGCACCCTAATCCACAACGCGAAATGTGCCACGGAAATTTGTACTCTACTGAATAATGTGAACACAATACTATGTTGTTGCGTTGTTTATTTTTGGGGGTTGGGGGGGGAGGGGCAGGCACTGCAAATCTGAGCAAGATGGCAGTTATACCTGCAGGACTGGAGAGTTCTGCACTGCAAACTGCAATTTTCTAACAATGGGGTTGCGCATTACATTGAAACTTGTTCTAAACTTTGATTTGCAGAGTGCAAATAAAAGACGCTATTCGTACAAAACAAAGCATCACTTTGTAATTGTAAAGTAAATGCTTCTTAGTTACAAAGGATCAAAATACTTCGCACGAATCTAACAGTGTGCCGCTGCCAAGTTCAGTCTCTGCAAGCCAAGCTCTCCTAGCGCCTGCTAGGTAGGCAACATCTTGTGTACAATGCGTGCGTGTACTGTGGCGTGGCCTACCCCGAGTTCCACAGGCGCCGAGCACCCGACATTTTTGCCGGATAATGGATCTGAGAGGAAAACAGACAGTACTCTCCCGAGACTCGATCCCTAATGCGCGCCCGTTATTACGACGCAAAAGTATAAAGATGCGGGCGCGATCAAATCAATTCTCTATCACGCCCATATAAAAGCAATTATTTTTTGAAAAGTTATTCATAATTCCTCGATAGAGTACACAGCGGATTCCCCTCCCGCGTTCCGTTTTCGCGCCGCGCTCACCGCCAGCCCGTTTGATTAATATGTCCGGCCGGCCCCTTTTGTCCCCTAACAAATGACGTTTCTGTCAGTCGGTTCTTTGGGAC
>NW_026267239.1:569295-571737 GCF_000697945.3 Frankliniella occidentalis
CTGATCAAACCTACATCGTACCCACGACTAATTAGTTTTATTACTGGCATGAAGGTATTCGATACTGGTGATGAAACAGTGGTGATGAAACGACTTTCGATGTCCTAACTAAACGTTTGATCAGTCGATATATCATTAAACAAGTTTAGATGCCACAATCAAAATTTTAGTTGCTGCATCAAAACATTTTTCTCAGTGTAGAATGCGCTGACGTTGCTACCTCGGCTTATCGGACCTTATCTTACCCATTTAGGGAACCATTCAGTAATTCGTACAATCATATCACGGTTGTATGTAAAATACACACTTAAGTTTCCCGAAACCAACCAAACATTTTGTAATCTCACATTTAACTACGCATGCACCAATCAAACTTATTAAGCTTCAAAGTTTGGTACAGAGCTTAAATGGCATTGCTTGTAAATGTGGTTCTCTGAACTAAACGGTATTCTGGGTGCCCTGCTTTTCTTTGCAGAACCAAATTAGAGGCCCTATCAGGATCAGTGAGGGGATTGGGTGGGTATCCAGTATGTTCGTTGAGATGCACACTAGTATCACGTTGCGTTGGGTGGGCATGGGCATACATGCGAGTTGTATAAATCAGCAGAGTGGTTAGTTGGAGCTCACTCCATTCTCCCCTGCTCGCGCTCCTCGCGCCCCCCGCCGCCGCGGACGCAGTCACTCCCACTCTCGGCTCTCCCGCTCTCCCCCGGGGGGCCCCCCGCCCGCTCTTCCACCTGAGTTATGGGGGAATAATTTGTAATCCTGGTTGCCGCGCGCAATATGGCTAATAAAGGCCGCGGGTGGGGACCGGAAGGGACCGGCTACCCCCCACTTGCTCCCCCCCCTTTACATATCGTAAGGCTCCATTCAATCGACGTGGGGAGAAATAGGAGAGAGAGAGAGGGGGGGGGGGGATGCGTAGCGAGCAAAGCGAGACAGACAGAGAGAGGGAACACCCTCGTGAGGGGGGGGTTGGGAGGGTGATCTCACAGGGTGAAACCTCGAGTAAACCGTTATTTATGTGTCGCAGTACGCAGCTCGAGACGCATCTTATACCTTTTACCATATTGCATTTTGATGAATGTGCCATATTATGGAATAATTTGCGTATGAAAAAGACAGCGCGTCGCGCCCCCCGCCAGACGGATCTGATGAAACCGTCTCCGGTTCTTCGAGCGTTCATACTAGGGGCACACGGCGAGACGAGACGCGGGACGTGGCGTGGCGGGGACTCGGCTTTCGCCTCGTCGTGGCCGTGCCGCGGATGTTCGTCGAGGACCAACATTTTTCGAGGCGCCACGAGTTTTTATGGTTCCTATTTTTTTTTTCCTCCATGGCTGGGGTGGGCGTCTTGTGTTGGGAGCGGCAGTGGGGCTGCGGGGGGCGGCGGGGAGTCACACCGCCCCCGTGTCTCGTTGCGACGGGAACGGGGGCGGTGGGACGGAGAGGATCCTCTCTGGAGCCGCCCCCGGGGGGGGGGCAGGAGAGAATGCCCGGGTGGTCTGGTGGTGCAGCGATGCTGGAGGCAAACAGGGGACTTACAAGAGTATCCACTCCGTGCTGCTGATGGTCAGCAACAACGCAAAGCGTATAGACCAAAGAGAAGTCCCGCTTGGCCGATGTAACAGTCAGGGTCAAACACAGCATCGTAAATGAGGCAGGTGCGCTTTATATTCCCTCTTTCGCTGGTCACTGCTGATTGCCGTCGATTGCTGAACCGGCGGGTTGAGCGCGGTGCGCGTGCGCCGCCGGTGCTCGGCCAAGGCTCTGCAGCGGGCCCAGCCCTCGGGCCCCACGCCGGCTGAGAGGCTGCTGCCGCTCCCTCTCTTGCCTTGCAAACATAATTTTATACCAGCAGCCACTCCTTCCACCTAATCCCCTCTTTGCTCCGGGGCCTCGGCCGGGGCCGGCGGCAGCGCCGTGTATTTATGTACAAGACTTCATTCGTTGCGGACGGCGGCCCGGGCCGGGCGGCGGGCCGGCCTCGCACTTTGGACCTCGGCGAGACGGCCAGCCTGTTGTTGTCTTTCCATTAGCCCTGGGCGTGTTAACGAGCATGCCCCTCGCAGCGCTGCGGCGGCCCGACTATAGGCCCCGCGCAAAAATTCCTGACCCGTCTTTACAAAAGTTTGATTCGCGCGGCAAAACACGTGTACTGCGTAAAGGAGAGAGAAAAAAAAGGGCGGAGGCAATCAGAAACGTGGGACGTGCACTGAGAAAAATGTTTAGATGCTGGCACTGAAGTTCATTTGATCGATCCGACCCGTTAGCAGTCTACGAAAGGTTTGGTTCCAAGCAACAAACATTTTTATGTAAATGTCCAAACGGTTTCTTCCTCGACACGAAACGTGTTTGAGTGGTGCATCCCAAAAATTTCAATGAGGCAACCGAACTCCCTCCAATCGTCACAACAGAGAGGGTTTGTTCGGGAATTTCTAC
>NW_026267239.1:571787-574617 GCF_000697945.3 Frankliniella occidentalis
GGGTGAGGGGTGGGTGGGGGGTGTTTCCCAGTATTTAGGGACGACCGGCGACGGGACCAAGGGCGAGGAAGGGGTAGGGGCCGCGTGGAAGCTGGGAGCAATTTGGCGGCGACGGAACGGCATAGAATTGAACCGCAGGAGCAGCGGCGGAGGGGAGAGTGCGAACTGCATCATAACCACTCGCTCTGACCTGAATTGTGAATGGCAGGGGTGGCCAGTGAATTTAAAAAGTAAAGCCACAACACGAATCTTTTGTTATAGGCACGCGGTTTTGACCGGAACGTTACAAAAAAAAAGAAGAAGAAAGGAAAACAGGAAAGGGCAGGTGGGCAGGTCATGAAAAAGGAAACAGCAACAGCGCGGCGCACTGAAACTCCAAACTTTTTTCTGTTCTGTTTTGTTTCGAATCCACTCAAGTTACTGGCCGCCGAGCTTCAAAGGGCACCCTGCCCCCGCGTCGACGTGGACCCGGGTCGACCTGGCTTGATTAATATTTTCATCCTGCTCGGACACAGTTCAGTAAATTCTACACTTTTCGCATTCAACTTGCCCTCTTTTCTCATTTTCCGTATTTCACCTCTCATCCCCGTGCCGCGAATACGGCAAGCAGAGGTGATTTTTATTTTGGCGGAGTAAGTACTCACAATCCCTCTCCATCAGAGTTTAGCACAAAGCCATCCTCCAACTTTAGAGGTGCGCGCGAGGCGTGGCGGCGGGTGGGGCGGGGGTGGGGGCGTGGCGTGTGGGAATTAAATCGTTTCTGCCACCTCGTCGCTTCCCGCTCCGCCCTCTCCCCCATCCCGTCCCTCTTCCGCCTCCTCCCGTCTCGCCAGCACTTGAATGCACTGCCGGCACTGGCTTGGCTTACGACTCTCGAAATGCGGGTTGCTAAACTCGTGCAAAAATAACAACCACGGGCTGCGCTTCGGCTAATAATAGAGTTAAGGGCGGATACGATGGACTCCCTAAGTCCGAGCTAAGTAGCTGCGGGCTGCGGCTCACCCTGCCGACGCCTCCACAGTATCTCCATCCATCTCTGTACCGAGCAAAAAAATTAAGTTAACTTTTGACGCGTTCTTTTATCCTCTTTGCTCGCCGTATTCGCGTAAAAGCTTCTCTTGCTTCCACAAGTGTGGTAGAGGTTGCAGCTGGGTCATTGGTCAGGGGTAAAAACGTGCTATAGTACTCAGGACACTATTTTCAACATTGGTGGTCCTCCCACATCAGAGATGGGCTGCCACTGCCAAAGGCACCCGCGCCTAGGTGGGGCTCATTTAAAAATAGCCGCCACCGGCCCGGTTTGGTTCCTGAGCGGCACTTCAACAGGCTCCATTCACCTCTTTTCCTCCTCTTCCTCTTCCCCCCCCCTCTCTCTCCGTATAGCTTTCTCCCACCGGTGCTCCCTCCCCATCGCGCCGCGGCCACCGGCCACCGGGCGTAACTTTTGGAGTACGCTATTCGTACGTGATCTTTTCTCCCTTTAAAATAGCAAAAACAGCCAGAAAGACCAGAAAGCCAGCGAGCTGCGCGTGGTTGGTGCTCGTGCGGCCTCTCTCTCACCCTTCCCCCTCCCCTCTTACCCCACAGGACTCCAGCCCCTGCGGCCACGCGTACTGCTGAGGTAAAGTGTGCCAGCTACGGCCTAACCCAGGGCACACGCACACAAACACACACACACACAGACACACACACACATAGACACACAGACACACAGACACACACACACACACACACACACACACACGTGCACGGCGGCTAGCCCCGGGGGGTCGCCACGCACACCGGGCCTGGCTATTTCGGTGGCGAGCCCGCGTACACAAACAGTGTGGCGAGAGGCAAAGGCCTTCCACGTTCCACGGCAGAGGCCCAGAGGCTTCGGTCGGTGCCACGGTCGGTGGCAGGGTCGTGGCGCAGGCCGTGGCGGAGGCCGTGGCGGAGGCCGTGGCGGAGGCCTTGCGCAGCAGTAGCACAGCGAGCGAGCGCGGCGAGGTCCCAGGGGAGGCCCATATGGGCTCGTCGTGCACGGGCGGAACACCAGCGCGGCAGGGCCTGCGTGCCGAACCGAGGTCGGGCCGCGCACGGCACGGGCGAGAGAAGCAGAAGAGCAGCAGGAGGAGGAGAAGGGCGAAGCAGACGGGGGAGATATGTAAGGAGAGAGAGAGAGAGCGTGAAAGAGAGTCGGCAGGGCGTGTCCAGGGTGAGGTCAGCAGTCGGCGAGCTGCAGCAGGAGCACGCACGGATGTCTGCGACCTGCGCCCTTCTCCCAGCCGAGTACACATACACACGGCGAGCCTCGAGCCTCGTCCTTGCCGTGCGCCAGCAGCAGGCTTTGCATGCGTCGTGCCGCCCGCGCGCCATGGCTCTGGTCTCCGTGCCCAAGCAACCTGGTGTACACATACATCATACTCGCTCTGGCTCATGATAGATATTCCTCATCTCTTTGAGGCGCGGTACACAGACCCCTCCCCACCCCCCGCCTCCACCTACTCCCTCATCAGTTTCCCCAAGCAATTACACGGCGTGACGTCACGACACCGTGCTTAACCCCGCCCGGCCCGCCTCGAGTAGTGTACGTAGTTGTGTGGAGCTTGAGCCGTGGCTGAGGCTGGCTGAGCACGCTGCTATCATCTGCCTCCTGCTCAGCAGCGCTCAGCACTCAAACTCATAACGTAGGGCCCCGTGCGTTAACATTATGCACGGGGTAGCTGAGCGAAGTGCATTAAAATAACAGAAGACGTAACAAAATATAGTTCAAAACTATAGTGAATGAGGGTACGCCTAGTAGGTAGGCAACCGATTCTGCTCCTTGAACGTGAGAGATGGGGGGGGG